>NW_025727844.1:0-299826 GCF_021461385.2 Schistocerca piceifrons | reverse complement strand
AGGCAGTCTTCTTGTACTCGAGTCGGCATTGTGCCTTTTGTATTTAATTCCGATGCAATTTCTGTGTTTCATCGTCAATAAGAAGGTCAGAGGGATACAGCAAACCTGAAGTGAAGCATCGGAATCTATAACTAGTGTCACAGGAATGGTTCAAATCATAGACAGTAGGAAGAGTCAGTCTTCTTGTACTTAAGTCGGCATTGTGCCTTTTGTATTTAAGTCCGATGCAATTTCTGTGTTTTATCGTCAATAAGAAGGTCAGAGGGATACAGTAAACCTAACGTGAAGCATCGTAATCTATAACTAGTGCCACAGGAATGGTTCAAATCATGGACAGTTAGAAGAGTCAGTTTTTTTGTACTTAAGTCGGCATTGTGCCATCTGTATATAATTCCGAAGCAATTTCTTGTTTCATCGTCAAAAAGAAGGTCACAGGGATACAGTAAACCTGAGGTGAAGCATCGGAATCTATAACTAGTGCCACAGGAATGGTTCAAAACATAGACAGTAAGAAGAGTCAGTTTTCTTGTACTTAAGTCGGCATTGTGCCATCTGTTTATAATTCCGAAGCAATTTCTTGTTTAATCGTCAATAAGAAGGTCACAGGGATACAGTAAACCTGAAGTGAAGCATCGGAATCTATAACTAGTGTCACAGGAATGGTTCAAACATAGGCAGTAAGAAGAACCAGTCTTCTTTTACTTGAGTCGGCATTGTGCCTTTTGTATTTTATTCTGATGAAAGTTCGGTGTGTGATCGTCACTAAGGAGGTCAGGGGGATACAGTAAACCTAAAGTGAAGCATCGGAATCTATAACTAGTGTCACAGGAATGGTTCAAAACATAGGCAGTAAGAAGAGCCAGTCTTCTTGTACTTGAGTCGGCATTGTGCCTTTTGCATTTAATTCCGATGAAATTTCTGTGTTTGATCGTCAATAAGAAGGTCAGCTGGATACAGTAAACCTGAAGTGAAGCATCGGAATCTATAACTAGTGTCACAGGAATGGTTCAAAACATAGGCAGTAAGAAGAGCCAGTGTTCTTGTACTTGAGTCGGCATTGTGCCTTTTGCATTTAATTCCGATGAAATTTCTGTGTTTGATCGTCAATAAGAAGGTCAGAGCGATACAGAAAACCTCAAGTGAAGCATCGGAATCTATAACTAGTGCCACAGGAATGATTCAAATCATAGACAATAAGAAGAGTCAGTCTTCTTGTACTTAAGTCGGCATTGTGCTTCTGTATTTAGTTAAGATGCAATTTCTGTGTTTCATCGTCAATAAGGAGGTCAGAGGCATACAGTAAACCTGTAGTGAAGCATCGGAATCTAAAACTCGTGAAACAGGAATGGTTCAAAACATAGACAGTAGGAAGAGTCAGTCTTCTTGTACATCAGTCTGCATTGTGCCTTTTGCATTTAATTCCGATGCAATTTCTGTGTTTCATCTTCAATAAGAAGGTCAGAGGGATACAGTTAAACTGAAGTAAAGCATCGGAATCTATAACTAGTGTCACAGGAATGGTTCAAAACATAGACAGTAAGAAGAGTCAGTCTTCTTGTACTAAAGTCGGCATTGTGCCTTTTGTAATTAACTCCGATGCAATTTCTGTGCTTCATCATCAATAAGAAGGCCAGCTGGATACAGTATACCAGAAGTGCAGCATCTGATTCTATAACTAGTGTCACAGGAATGGTTCAAACCATAGACAGTAAGAGGAGCCAGTCTTCTTGTACTCGAGTCGGCATTGTGCCTTTTGTATTTAATTCCCACGCAATTTCTGTGTTTCATCGTCAATAAGAAGGTCAGAGGGATACAGCAAACCTGAAGTGAAGCATCGGAATCTATAACTAGTGTCACAGGAATGGTTCAAATCATAGACAGTAGGAAGAGTCAGTCTTCTTGTACTTAAGTCGGCATTGTGCCTTTTGTATTTAAGTCCGATGCAATTTCTGTGTTTTATCGTCAATAAGAAGGTCAGAGGCATACAGTAAACCTAATGTGAAGCATCGTAATCTATAACTAGTGCCACAGGAATGGTTCAAAACATAGACAGTAAGAAGTGTCTGTTTTCTTGTACTTCAGTCTGCATTGTGCCTTTTGTATTAATTACCGATGCTATTTCTGTGTTTCATCGTCAACAAGATGGTCAGAGGGATACAGTAAAACTGAAGTGAAGCATCGGAATCTATAACTAGTGTCACAGGAATGGTTCAAATGATAGGCAGTATGAAGAGTCAGTCTTCTTGTACCTAAGTCGCCATTGTGCCTTTTGTATTTAATTCCGATGCAATTTCTGTGTTTCATCGTCAATAAGAAAGTCAGCTGGATACAGTAAACCTGAAGTGAAGCATCGGAATCTATAACTAGTGTCACAGGAATGGTTGAAAGCATAGGCAGTAAGAAGTGCCAGTCTTCTTGTACTTGAGTCGGCATTGTGCTTTTTGCATTTAATTCCGATGAAATTTCTGTGTTTGATCGTCAATAAGAAGGTCAGAGGGATACAGAAAACCTCAAGTGAAGCATCGGAATCTATAACTAGTGCCACAGGAATGATTCAAATCAAGGACAATAAGAAGAGTCAGTCTTCTTGTACTTAAGTCGGCATTGTGCTTCTGTATTTAGATAAGATGCAATTTCTGTGTTTCATCGTCAATAAGGAGGTCAGAGACATACAGAAAACCTGTAGTGAAGCATCGGAATCTAAAACTAGTGCCACAGGAATGGTTCAAAACATAGACAGTGGGAAGAGTCAGTCTTCTTGTACTGCAGTCTGCATTGTGCCTTTTGTATTTAATTCCGATGCTATTTCTGTATTTCATCGTCAATAAGAAGGTCAGAGGGATACAGTTAAACTGAAGTGAAACATCGGAATCTATAACTAGCGTCACAGGAATGGTTCAAAACATAGACAGGAAAAACAGAGAGTTTTCTTGTACTTAAGTCGGTCTTTTCCATTTTCTATTTAATTCCGATGGAATTTCTGTACTTCATCATCAATAAGATGGTCAGCTGGATACAGTATACCTGAAGTGCAGCATCTGAATCTATAACTAGTGTCACAGGAATGGTTTAAACCATAGACAGTAAGAAGAGTCAGTCTCCTTGTACTTAAGTCTGCATTGTGCCTTTTGTATTTAGTTAAGATGCAATTTCTGTGTTTCATCGTCAATAACGAGGTCAGAGAGATACAGTAAACCTGTAGTGAAGCATCGGCATCTAAAACTAGTGTCACAGGAATGATTCAAAACTTAGACAGTAAGAAGAGTCAGTTTTTTTGTACTTAAGTCGGCATTGTGCCATCTGTATATAATTCCGAAGCAATTTCTGGTTTCATCGTCAATAAGAAGGTCACTGGGATACAGTAAACCTGAGGTGAAGCATCGGAATCTATAACTAGTGCCACAGGAATGGTTCAAAACATAGACAGTAAGAAGAATCTGTTTTCTTGTACTTAAGTCGGCATTGTGACATCTGTTTATAATTCCGAAGCAATTTCTTGTTTCATCGTCAATAAGAAGGTCACAGGGATACAGTAAACCTGAAGTGAAGCATCGGAATCTATAACTAGTGTCACAGGAATGGTTCAAAACATAGGCAGTAAGAAGAACCAGTCTTCTTGTACTTGAGTCGGCATTGTGCCTTTTGTATTTTATTCCGATGAAAGTTCGTTGTGTGATCGGCACTAAGAAGGTCAGGGGGATACAGTAAACCTGAGGTGAAGCATCGGAATCTATAACTAGTGTCACAGGAATGGTTCAAAACATAGACAGTAAGAAGAGTCAGTCTTCTTGTACTTAAGTCTGCATTGTGGCTTTTGCATTTAGTTAAGATGCAATTACTGTGTTCCATCGTCAATAAGGAGGTCAGAGAGATACAAAAACCTGAAGTGAAGCATCGCAATCTAAAACTAGAGTCACAGGAATTGTTCAAAACGTAGACAGTAGGAAGAGTCAGTCTTCTTGAACTTAAGTCGGGATTGTGCCTTTTGTATTTAATTCCGATGCAATTTCTGAGTTTCATCGTCAATAAGATGGTCAGAGGGATACAGTAAAACTGAAGTGAAGCATCGGAATCTATAACTAGTGTCACAGGAATGGTTCAAATCATAGGCAGTAAGAAGAGTCAGTCTTCTTGTACCTAAGTCGGCATTGTGCCTTTTGTATATAATTCCGATGCAATTTCTGTGTTTCACCGTCAATAAGAAGGTCAGAGGGATACAGTAAACCTGAAGTGAAGCATCGGAATCTATAACTAGTGTTCAGGAATGGTTCAAATCATAGACAGTAAGAAGAGTCAATTTTTATGTACTTAAGTCGGCATTGTGAATATTCTATTTAATTCCGATGCAATTTCTGTGTTTCATCGTCAATAAGGAAGCCAGAGGGATACAGCAAACCTGAAGTGAAGCATAGGAATCTATAGCTAGTGTCACAGGAAAGGTTCAAACATAGACAGTAAGAAGTGTCAGTTTCCTTGAACTTAAGTCGGCATTGTGCCTTTTGTATTTAATTCCGATGCAATTTCTGTGTTTCGTCGTCAATAGGAATGTCCACGGGAAACAGTAAACCTGATGTGCAACATCGGAAACTACAACCGGGCTCACAGGAAAGGTTCAAAACATAGACAGCAAAGAGAGCCAGTCTTCTTGAACTTAAGTCGAGATTGTGCCTTTTGTATTTAATTCCGATGCAATTTCTGAGTTTCATCGTCAATAAGATGGTCAGAGGGATACAGTAAAACTGAAGTGAAGCATCGGAATCTATAACTAGTGTCACAGGAATGGTTCAAATCATAGGCAGTAAGAAGAGTCAGTCTTCTTGTACCTAAGTCGGCATTGTGCCTTTTGTATATAATTCCGATGCAATTTCTGTGTTTCATCGTCAATAAGAAAGTCAGCTGGATACAGTAAACCTGCAGTGAAGCGTCGGAACCTATAACTAGTGTCACAGGAATGGTTGAAAACATAGGCAGTAAGAAGTGCCAGTCTTCTTGTACTTGAGTCGGCATTGTGCTTTTTGCATTTAATTCCGATGAAATTTCCGTGTTTGATCGTCAATAAGAAGGTCAGAGGGATACAGAAAACATCAAGTGAAGCATCGGAATCTATAACTAGCGCCACAGGAATGATTCAAATCATGGACAATAAGAAGAGTCAGTCTTCTTGTACTTAAGTCGGCATTGTGCTTCTGTATTTAGATAAGATGCAATATCTGTGTTTCAACGTCAATAAGGAGGTCAGAGACATACAGTAAACCTGTAGTGAAGCATCGGAATCTAAAACTAGTGCCACAGGAATGGTTCAAAACATAGACAGTAGGAAGAGTCAGTCTTCTTGTACTTCAGTCTGCATTGTGCCTTTTGTATTTAATTCCGATGCTATTTCTGTGTTTCATCGTCAATAAGAAGTCAGAGGGATACAGTTAAACTGAAGTGAAGCATCGGAATCTATAACTAGTGTCACAGGAATGGTTCAAAACATAGACAGGAAAAAGAGAGAGTTTTCTTGTACTTAAGTCGGTCTTTTGCATTTTCTATTTAATTCCGATGCAATTTCTGTACTTCATCATCAATAAGAATTTCAGCTGGATACAGTATACCTGAAGTGCCGCATCTGAATCTATAACTAGTGTCACAGGAATGGTTCAAACCATAGACAGTAAGAAGAGTCAGTCTCCTTGTACTTAAGTCTGCATTGTGCCTTTTGTAGTTAGTTAAGATGCAATTTCTGTGTTTCATCGTCAATAAGGAGGTCAGAGAGATACAGTAAACCTGAAGTGAAGCATCGGCATATAAAACTAGTGTCACAGGAATGGATCAAAACTTAGACAGTAGGAAGAGTCAGTCTTCTTGAACTTAAGTCGGCGTTGTGCCTTTTGTATTTAATTCCGATGCAATTTCTGTGTTTCGTCGTCAATAGGAATGTCCACGGGATACAGTAAACCTGATGTGCAACATCGGAAACTACAACCGGGCTCACAGGAAAGGTTCAAAACATAGACAGCAAGGAGAGCCAGTCTTCTTGAACTTATGTCGGGATTGTGCATTTTGTATTTAATTCCGATGCAATTTCTGTGTTTCATCGTTGATAAGATGGTCAGAGGGATACAGTAAAACTGAAGTGAAGCATCGGAATCTATAACTAGTGTCACAGGAATGGTTCAAATCATAGACAGTAAGAAGAGTCAGTCTTCTTGTACCTATGTTGGCATTGTGCCTTTTGTATATAATTCCGATGCAATTTCTGTGTTTCATCGTCAATAAGAAGGTCAGCTGGATACAGTAAACCTGAAGTGAAGCATCGGAATCTATAACTAGTGTCACAGGAATGGTTCAAAGCATAGGCAGTAAGAAGAGCCAGTCTTCTTGTACTTGAGTCGGCATTGTGCCTTTTGCATTTAATTCCGATGAAATTTCTGTGTTTGATCGTCAATAAGAAGGTCAGAGGGATACAGAAAACCTCAAGTGAATCATCGGAATCTATAACTAGTGCCACAGGAATGATTCAAATCATAGACAATAAGAAGAGTCAGTCTTCTTGAACTTAAGTCGGCATTGTGCTTCTGTATTTAGTTAAGATGCAATTTCTGTGTTTCATCGTCAATAAGGAGGTCAGAGGCATACAGTAAACCTGTAGTGAAGCATCGGAATCTAAAACTCGTGCCACAGGAATGGTTCAAAACATAGACAGTAGGAAGAGTCAGTCTTCTTGTACATCAGTCTAAATTGTGCCTTTTGTATTTAATTCCGATGCAATTTCTGTGTTTCATCGTCAATAAGAAGGTAAGAGGGATACAGTAAAACTGAAGTGAAGCATTGGAATCTGTAATAAGTGTCACAGGAATGGTTCAAAGACATAGACAGTAAGAGGAGTCAGTCTTCTTGTCCCTAAGTCGGCATTGTGCCTTTTGTATATAATTCCGATGCAATATCTGTGTTTCATCGTCAATAAGAAGGTCAGCTGGATTCAGTAAACCTGAAGTGAAGCATCGGAATCTATAACTAGTGTCACAGGAATGGTTCAAAACATAGGCAGTAAGGAGAGCCAGTCTTCTTGTACTTGAGTCTGCTTTGTGCCTTTTGTATTTAATTCCGATGATATATCTGTGTTTCATCGTCAATAAGAAGGTCAGAGGGATACAGTAAACCTGAAGTGATGCATCGGAACCTACAACTAGTGTCACAGGAATGGTTCAAATCGTAGACAGTAAGAAGAGTCAGTCTTCTTGTACTTAAGTCGGCATTGTGCGTTTTGTATATAATTCCGATGCAATTTCTGTGTTTCATCGTCTACAAGAAGGTCTGAGGGATACAGTAAACCTGAAGTGAAGCATCGGAATCTATAACTAGTGTCACAGGAATGGTTCAAAACATAGACAGTAAGAAGAGTCAGTTTTCTTGTACTTAAATCTGCATTGTGCTTTTGTATTTAATTCCGTTGCAATTTCTGTGTTTCACCGTCAATAAGAAGGTCAGAGGGATACAGTAAACCTGAAGTGAAGCATCGGAATCTATAACTAGTGTTCAGGAATGGTTCAAATCATAGACAGTAAGAAGAGTCAATTTTTATGTACTTAAGTCGGCATTGTGAATATTCTATTTAATTCCGATGCAATTTCTGTGTTTCATCGTCAATAAGGAAGCCAGAGGGATACAGCAAACCTGAAGTGAAGCATAGGAATCTATAGCTAGTGTCACAGGAAAGGTTCAAACATAGACAGTAAGAAGTGTCAGTTTCCTTGAACTTAAGTCGGCATTGTGCCTTTTGTATTTAATTCCGATGCAATTTCTGTGTTTCGTCGTCAATAGGAATGTCCACGGGGAACAGTAAACCTGATGTGCAACATCGGAAACTACAACCGGGCTCACAGGAAAGGTTCAAAACATAGACAGCAAAGAGAGCCAGTCTTCTTGTACTTGAGTCGCCATTGTGCATTTTGTATTTAATTCCGATGCAATTTCTGTGTTTCATCGTCAATAAGAAGGTCAGACGGATACAGTAAACCGGAAGCGAAGCATCGGAATCTGTAACTTGTGTCACAGGAATGGTTCAAAACATAGACAGTAAGAAGAGTCAGTTTTCTTGTACTTAAGTCGACATTGTGCATTTTGTATTTAATTCCGATGCAATTTCTGTGTTTCATCGTCAATAAGAAGGTCCACGGGATAAAGTAAACCTGAAGTGAAGCATCGGAATCTATAACTAGTGTCGCAAGAATGGTTCAAAGCATAGGCAGTAAGAAGAGCCAGTCTTCTTGTACTTGAGTCGGCATTGTGCCTTTTGCATTTAATTCCGATGAAATTTCTGTGTTTGACGTCAATAAGAAGGTCAGAGGGATACAGAAAACCTCAAGTGAAGCATCAGAATCTATAACTAGTGCCACAGGAATAATTCAAATCATAGACAATAAGAAGAGTCAGTCTTCTTGTACTTAAGTCGGCATCGTGCTTCTGTATTTAGTTAAGATGCAATTTTTGTGTTTCATCGTCAATAAGGAGGTCAGAGCGATACAGTAAACCTGAAGTGAAGCATCGGAATCTAAAACTAGTGTCACAGGAATGGTTCTAATCATAGACAGTAAGAAGAGTCTTTTTTTTTGTATTTAAGTCGGCATTGGGAATATTTTATTTAATTCCGATGCAATTTCTGTGTTTCATCGTCAATAAGGAAGCCAGAGGTATACAGTAAACCTGAAGTGAAGCATCGGAATCTATAACTAGTGTCACAGGAATGGTTCGAAACATAGACAGTATGAAGAGTCAGTTTTCTTGTACTTAAGTCGGCTTTGTGCCTTTTGTATTTAATTCCGATGCAAATTCTGTGTTTCATCGTCATAAAGGAGGTCCGAGGGACACATTAAACCTGAAGTGAAGCATCGGAATCTAAAATAAGTGTCACAGGAATGGTTCTAAACATAGACAGTAGGAAGAGGCAGTCTTCTTGTACTTCAGTCGGCATTGTGCTTTTTGTATTTAATTCCGATGCAATTTCTGTGTTTCATCGTCAATAAGAAGGTCAGAGGGATATAGTAAAACCGAAGTGAAGCATCGGAATCAATTACTAGTGTCACAGGAATGGTAGAAAACATAGACATTAGGAAGAGTAAGCCTTCTTGTACTAAAGTCGGCATTGTGGCTTTTGTATTTAGTTAAGATGCAATTTCTGTGATCCATCGTCAATAAGGGGGACAGAGAGATACAAAAACCTGAAGTGAAGCATCGCAATCTAAAACTAGAGTCACAGGAATGGTTCAAAACGTAGACAGTCGGAAGAGTAAGTCTTCTTGAACTTAAGTCGGGTTTGTGCCTTTTGTATTTAATTCCGATGCAATTTCTGTGTTTCATCGTCAATAAGATGGTCAGAGGGATACAGTAAAACTGAAGTGAAGCATCGGAATCTATAACTAGTGTCACAGGAATGGTTCAAATCATAGACAGTAAGAAGAGTGAGTCTTCTTGTACCTAAGTCGGCATTGTGCCTTTTGTATATAATTCCGATGCAATTTCTGTGTTTCATCGTCAATAAGAAGGTCAGCTGGATACAGTAAACCTGAAGTGAAGCATCGGAATCTATAACTAGTGTCACAGGAATGGTTCAAACATAGGCAGTAAGAAGAGCCAGTCTTCTAGTACTTGAGTCGGCATTGTGCCTTCTGCATTTAATTCCGAAAAAATTTCTGTGTTTGATCGTCAATAAGAAGGTCAGAGGGATACAGTAAAACCGAAGTGAAGCATCGGAATCAATTACTAGTGTCACAGGAATGGTAGAAAACATAGACATTAGGAAGAGTTAGCCTTCTTGTACTAAAGTCGGCATTGTGAATTTTGTATTTAATTCCGATGCAATATCTGTGCTTCATCATCAATAAGAAGGTCAGCTGGATACAGTATACCTGAAGTGCAGCCTCTGAATCTATAACTAGTGTCACAGGAATGGTTGAAACCATAGACAGTAAGAAGAGTCAGTCTTCTTGAACTTAAGTCGGCATTGTGCCTTTTGTATTTAATTATGATGCAATTTCTGTAATTCATCGACAATAAGAAGGTCCAAGGGATACAGTAAACCTGAAATGATGCATCGGAATCTACAACTAGTGTCACAGGAATGGTTCAAAACGTAGACAGTAAGAAGAGTCAGTCTTCTTGTACTTAAGTCGGCATTGTGCATTTTAAATTTAAGTCCGATGCAATTTCTGTGTTTTGTCGTCAATAAGACGGTCCGAGGGATACAGTAAACCTAATGTGAAGCATCGTAATCTATAACTAGTGCCGCAGGAATGGTTCAAAACATAGACAGTAAGAAGAGTCAGTTTTCTTGTACTTTAGTCGGCATTGTGCCATCTGTATATAATTCCGAAGCAATTTCTTGTTTCATCGTCAATAAGAAGGTCACAGGGATACAGTAAACCTGAGGTGAAGCACCGGAATCTATAACTAGTGCCACAGGAATGGTTCAAAACATAGGCAGTAAGAAGAGTCAGTTTTCTTGTACTTAAGTCGGCATTGTGCCATCTGTTTATAATTCCGAAGCAATTTCTTGTTTCATCGTCAATAAGAAGGTCAGAGGGATACAGTTACACTGAAGTGAAGCATCGGAATCTATAACTAGTGTCACAGGAATGGTTCAAAACATAGACAGGAAAAAGAGAGAGTTTTCTTGTACTTAAGTCGGTCTTTTGCATTTTCTATTTAATTCCGATGCAATTTCTGTACTTCATCATCAATAAGAAGGTCAGCTGGATACAGTATACCTGAAGTGCAGCATCTGAATCTATAACTAGTGTCACAGGAATGGTTCGAACCATAGACAGTAAGAAGAGTCAGTCTCCTTGTACTTAAGTCTGCATTGTGCCTTTTGTATTTAGTTAAGATGCAATTTCTGTGTTTCATCGTCAATAAGGAGGTCAGAGAGATACAGTAAACCTGAAGTGAAGCATCGGCATCTAAAACTAGTGTCACTGGAATGGTTCAAACTTAGACAGTAAGAAGAGTCAGTTTTCTTGTACTTAAGTCGTCATTGTGCCATCTGTTTATAATTCCGAAGCAATTTCTTGTTTCATCGTCAATAAGAAGGTCACAGGGATACAGTAAACCTGAAGTGAAGCATCGGAATCTATAACTAGTGACACAGGAATGGTTCAAAACATAGGCAGTAAGAAGAACCAGTCTTCTTGTACTTGAGTCGGCATTGTGCCTTTTGTATTTTATTCCAATGAAAGTTCGGTGTGTGATCGTCACTAAGAAGGTCAGGGGGATACAGTAAACCTGAAGTGAAGCATCAGAATCTATAACTAGTGTCACAGGAATGGTTCAAAACATAGACAGTAAGAAGAGTCAGTCTTCTTGTACTTAAGTCTGCCTTGTGGCTTTTGTATTTAGTTAAGATGCAATTTGTGTGTTCCATCGTCAATAAGGAGGTCAGAGAGATACAAAAACCTGAAGTGAAGCATCGCAATCTAAAACTAGAGTCACAGGAATTGTTCAAAACGTAGACAGTAGGAAGTGTCAGTCTTCTTGAACTTAAGTCGTGATTGTGCCATTTGTATTTAATTCCGATGCAATTTCTGTGTTTCATCGTTAATAAGACGGTCAGAGGGATACAGTAAAACTGAAGTGAAGCATCGGAATCTATAACTAGTGTCACAGGAATGGTTCAAATCATAGACAGTAAGAAGAGTCAGTCTTCTTGTACCTAAGTCGACATTGTGCCTTTTGTATATAATTCCGATGCAATTTCTGTGTTTCATCGTCAATAAGAAGGTCAGCTGGATACAGTAAACCTGAAGTGAAGCATCGGAATCTATAACTAGTGTCACAGGAATGGTTCAAAACATAGGCAGTAAGAAGAGCGAGTCTTCTTGTACTTGAGTCGGCATTGTGCTTTTTGCATTTAATTCCGATGAAATTTCTGTGTTTGATCGTCAATAAGAAGGTCAGAGGGAAACAGAAAACCTCAAGTGAAGCATCGGAATCTATAACTAGTGCCACAGGAATGATTCAAATCATGGACAATAAGAAGAGTCAGTCTTCTTGTACTTAAGTCGGCATTGTGATTCTGTATTTAGATAAGATGCAATTTCTGTGTTTCATCGTCAATAAGGAGGTCAGAGGCATACAGTAAACCTGTAGTGAAGCATCGGAATCTAAAACTAGTGCCACAGGAATGGTTCAAAACATAGACAGTAGGAACAGTCAGTCTTCTTGTACCTCAGTCTGCATTGTGCCTTTTGTATTTAATTCCGATGCTATTTCTGTGTTTCATCGTCAATAAGAAGGTCAGAGGGATACAGTTAAACTGAAGTGAAGCATCGGAATCTATAACTAGTGTCACAGGAATGGTTCAAAACATAGACAGGAAAAAGAGAGGTTTTTCTTGTACTTAAGTCGGTCTTTTGCATTTTCTATTTAATTCCGATTCCATTTCTGTACTTCATCATCAATAAGAATTTCAGCTGGATACAGTATACCTGAAGTGCAGCATCTGAATCTATAACTAGTGTCACAGGAATGGTTCAAACCATAGACAGTAAGAAGAGTCAGTCTCCTTGTACTTAAGTCTGCATTGTGCCTTTTGTAGTTAGTTAAGATGCAATTTCTGTGTTTCATCGTCAATGAGGAGGTCAGAGAAATACAGTAAACCTGAAGTGAAGCATCGGCATCTAAAACTAGTGTCACAGGAATGGTTCAAAACTTAGACAGTAGGAAGAGTCAGTCTTCTTGAACTTAAGTCGGCGTTGTGCCTTTTGTATTTAATTCCGATGCAATTTCTGTGTTTCGTCGTCAATAGGAATGTCCACGGGATGCAGTAAACCTGATGTGCAACATCGGAAACTACAACCATGCTCACAGGAAAGGTTCAAAACATAGACAGCAAGGAGAGCCAGTCTTCTTGAACTTAAGTCGGGATTGTGCCTTTTGTATTTAATTCCGATGCAATTTCTGTGTTTCATCGATAATAAGATGGTCAGAGGGATACAGTAAAACTGAAGTGAAGCATCGGAATCTATAACTAGTGTCACAGGAATGGTTCAAATCATAGACAGTAAGAAGAGTCAGTCTTCTTGTACCTAAGTCGACATTGTGCCTTTTGTATATAATTCCGATGCAATTTCTGTGTTTCATCGTCAATAAGAAAGTCAGCTGGATACAGTAAACCTGAAGTGAAGCATCGGAATCTATAACTAGTGTCACAGGAATGGTTCAAAAAATAGGCAGTAAGAAGAGCCAGTCTTCTTGTACTTGAGTCGGCATTGCGCCTTTTGCATTTAATTCCGATGAAATTTCTGTGTTTGATCGTCAATAAGAAGGTCAGAGGGATACAGAAAACCTCAAGTGAATCATCGGAATCTATAACTAGTGCCACAGGAATGATTCAAATCATAGACAATAAGAAGAGTCATTCTTCTTGTACTTAAGTCGGCATTGTGCTTCTGTATTTAGTTAAGATGCAATTTCTGTGTTTCATCGTCAATAAGGAGGTCAGAGGCATACAGTAAACCTGTAGTGAAGCATTGGAATCTAAAACTCGTGCCACAGGAATGGTTCAAAACATAGACAGTAGGAAGAGTCGGTCTTCTTGTACATCAGTCTGCATTGTGCCTTTTGTATTTAATTCCGAAGCAATTTCTGTGTTTCATCGTCAATAAGAAGGTCAGAGGGATACAGTTAAACTGAAGTGAAGGATCGGAATCTATAACTAGTGTCACTGGAATGGTTCAAAACATAGACAGAGAGAAGAGTCAGTCTTCTTGTACTAAAGTCGGCATTGTGCCTTTTGTAATTAACTCCGATGCAATTTCTGTGCTTCATCATCAATAAGAAGGTCAGCTGGATACAGTATACCTGAAGTGCAGCATCTGAATCTATAACTAGTGTCACAGGAATGGTTCAAACCATAGACAGTGAGAAGAGTCAGTCTCCTTGTACTTAAGTCTGCATTGTGCCTTTTGTATTTTGTTAAGATGCAATTTCTGTGTTTCATCGTCAATAAGGAGGTCAGAGAGATACAGTAAACCTGAAGTGAAGCATCGGAATCTAAAACTAGTGTCACAGGAATGGTTCAAAACTTAGACAGTAGGAAGAGTCAGTCTTCTTGAACTTAAGTCGGCGTTGTGCCTTTTGTATTTAATTCCGGTGCAATTTCTGTGTTTCATCGTCAATAAGAAGGTCAGCTGGATTCAGTAAACCTGAAGTGAAGCATCGGAATCTATAACTAGTGTCACAGGAATGGTTCAAAACATAGGCAGTAAGAAGAGTCAGTCTTCTTGTACTTAAGTCGGCATTGTGCGTTTTGTATATAATTCCGATGCAATTTCTGTGTTTCATCGTCTATAAGAAGGTCTGAGGGATACAGTAAACCTGAAGTGAAGCATCGGAATCTATAACTAGTGTCACAGGAATGGTTCAAAACATAGACAGTAAGAAGAGTCAGTTTTCTTGTACTTAAATCGGCATTGTGCTTTTGTATTTAATTCCGTTGCAATTTCTGTGTTTCATCGTCAATAAGAAGGTCAGAGGGATACAGTAAACCTGAAGTGAAGCATCGGAATCTATAACTAGTGTTCAGGAATGGTTCAAATCATAGACAGTAAGAAGAGTCAATTTTTATGTACTTAAGTCGGCATTGTGAATATTCTATTTAATTCCGATGCAATTTCTGTGATTCATCGTCAATAAGGAAGCCAGAGGGATACAGCAAACCTGAAGTGAAGCATAGGAATCTATAGCTAGTGTCACAGGAAAGGTTCAAACATAGACAGTAAGAAGTGTCAGCTTCCTTGAACTTAAGTCGGCATTGTGCCTTTTGTATTTAATTCCGATGCAATTTCTGTGTTTCGTTGTCAATAGGAATGTCCATGGGATACAGTAAACCTGATGTGCAACATCGGAAACTACAACCGGGCTCACAGGAAAGGTTCAAAACATAGAAAGCAAGGAGAGCCAGTCTTCTTGTACTTGAGTCGCCATTGTGCATTTTGTATTTAATTCCGATGCAATTTCTGTGTTTCATCGTCAATAAGAAGGTCAGACGGATACAGTAAACCGGAAGCGAAGCATCCGAATCTGTAACTTGTGTCACAGGAATGGTTCAAAACATAGACAGTAAGAAGAGTCACTTTTCTTGTACTTAAGTCGGAATGTGCATTTTGTAATTAATTCCGATGCAATTTCTGTGTTTCATCGTCAATAAGAAGGTCCACGGGATACAGAAAACCTGAAGTGAAGCATCGGAATCTATAACTAGTGCCACAGGAATGATTCAAATCATAGACAATAAGAAGAGTCAGTCTTCTTGTACTTAAGTCGGCATTGTGCTTCTGTATTTAGTTAAGATGCAATTTTTGTGTTTCATCGTCAATAAGGAGGTCAGAGGCATACAGTAAACCTGTAGTGAAGTATCGGAATCTAAAACTAGTGCCACAGGAATGGTTCAAAACATAGGCAGTAGGAAGAGTCAGTCTTCTTGTACTTCAGTCTGCATTGTGCCTTTTGTATTTAATTCCGATGCAATTTCTGTGTTTCATCGTCAATAAGAAGGTCAGGGGGATACAGTTAAACTGAAGTGAAGCATCAGAATCTATAACTAGTGTCACAGGGATGGTTCAAAGCACAGACAGTAAGAAGAGTCAGTCTTCCTGTTGTAAAGTCGGCATTGTGCCTTTTGTATTTAACTCCGATGCAATTTCTGCACTTCATCATCAATAAGAAGGTCAGCTGGATACAGTGTACCTGAAGTGCAGCATCTGAATCTATAACTAGTGTCACAGGAATGGTTTAAACCATAGACAGTAAGAAGAGTCAGTCTCCTTGTACTTAAGTCTGCATTGTGCCTTTTGTATTTAGTTAAGATGCAATTTCTGTGTTTCATCGTCAATAAGAAGGTCAGCTGGATACAGAAAACCTGAAGTGAAGCATCGGAATCTATAACTAGTGTCACAGGAATGGTTCTAAACATAGACAGTAGGAAGAGGCAGTCTTCTTGTACTTCAGTCGGCATTGTGCTTTTTGTATTTAATTCCGATGCAATTTCTGTGTTTCATCGTCAATAAGAAGGTCAGAGGGATACATTAAAACCGAAGTGAAGCATCGGAATCAATTACTAGTGTCACAGGAATGGTTCAAAACATAGACATTAGGAAGAGTCCGTCTTCTTGTACTAAAGTCGGCATTGTGCCTTTTGTATTTAATTCCGATGCAATTTGTGTGCTTCATCATCAATAAGAAGGTCAGCTGGATACAGTATACCTGAAGTGCAGCCTCTGAATCTATAACTAGTGTCACAGGAATGGTTGAAACCATAGACAGTAAGAAGAGTCAGTCTTCTTGAACTTAAGTCGGCATTGTGCCTTTTGTATTTAATTATGACGCAATTTCTGTAATTCATCGACAATAAGAAGGTCCAAGGGATACAGTAAACCTGAAGTGATGCGTCGGAATCTACAACTGGTGTAACAGGAATGGTTCAAAACGTAGACAGTAAGAGGAGTCAGTCTTCTTGTACTTAAGTCGGCATTGTGCATTTTGTATTTAAGTCCGATGCAATTTCTGTGTCTTATCGTCAATAAGAAGGTCCGAGGGATACAGTAAACCTAATGTGAAGCATCGTAATCTATAACTAGTGCCGCAGGAATGGTTCAAAGCATAGACAGTAAGAAGAGTCAGTTTTCTTGTACTTTAGTCGGCATTGTGCCATCTGTATATAATTCCGAAGCAATTTCTTGTTTCATCGTCAATAAGAAGGTCACAGGGATACAGTAAACCTGAGGTGAAGCATCGGAATCTATAACTAGTGCCACAGGAATGGTTCAAAACATAGGCAGTAAGATGACTCAGTTTTCTTGTACTTAAGTCGGCATTGTGCGATCTGCATTTAATTCCGAAGCAATTTCTTGTTTCATCGTCAATAAGAAGGTCACAGGGATACGGTAAACCTGAAGTGAAGCATCGGAATCTATAACTAGTGTCACAGGAATGGTTCAAAACGTAGGCAGTAAGAAGAGTCAGTCTTCTTGTACCTAAGTCGGCATTGTGTCTTTTGTATATAATTCCGATGCAATTTCTGTGTTTCATCGTCAATAAGAAGGTCAGCTGGATACAGTAAACCTGAAGTGAAGCATCGGAATCTATAACTAGTGTCACAGGAATGGATCAAAACATAGGCAGTAAGAAGAGCCAGTCTTCTTGTACTTGAGTCGGCATTGTGCCTTTTGCATTTAATTCCGATGAAATTTCTGTGTTTGATCGTCAATAAGAAGGTCAGAGGGATACAGAAAACCTCAAGTGAATCATCGGAATCTATAACTAGTGCCACAGGAATGATTCAAATCATAGACAATAAGAAGAGTCAGTCTTCTTGTACTTAAGTCGGCATTGTGCTTCTGTATTTAGTTAAGATGCAATTTCTGTGTTTCATCGTCAATAAGGAGGTCAGATCATACAGTAATCCTGTAGTGAAGCATCGGAATCTAAAACTCGTGCCACAGGAATGATTCAAAACATAGACAGTAGGAAGAGTCAGTCTTCTTGTACATCAGTCTGCATTGTGCCTTTTGTATTTAATTCCGATGCAATTTCTGTGTTTCATCGTCAATAAGAAGGTAAGAGGGATACAGTAAAACTGAAGTGAAGCATTGGAATCAGTAATAAGTGTCACAGGAATGGTTCAAAGACATAGACAGTAAGAGGAGTCAGTCTTCTTGTCCCTAAGTCGGCATTGTGCCTTTTGTATATAATTCCGATGCAATATCTGTGTTTCATCGTCAATAAGATGGTCAGCTGGATTCAGTAAACCTGAAGTGAAGCATCGGAATCTATAACTAGTGTCACAGGAATGGTTCAAAACATAGGCAGTAAGAAGAGCCAGTCTTCTGTTACTTGAGTCTGCTTTGTGCCTTTTGTATTTAATTCCGATGATATATCTGTGTTTCATCGTCAATAAGAAGGTCAGAGGGATACAGTAAACCTGAAGTGATGCATCGGAACCTACAACTAGTGTCACAGGAATGGTTCAAATCGTAGACAGTAAGAAGGGTCAGTCTCCTTGTACTTAAGTCTGCATTGTGCCTTTTGTATTTAGTTAAGATGCAATTTCTGTGTTTCATCGTCAATAAGAAGGTCAGCTGGATACAGTAAACCTGAAGTGAAGCATCGGAATCTAAAACTAGTGTCACAGGAATGGTTCAAATCATAGACAGTAAGAAGAGTCAATTTTTTTGTGCTTAAGTCGGCATTGTGAATATTCTATTTAATTCCGATGCAATTTCTGTGTTTCATCGTCAATAAGGAAGCCAGAGGGATACAGCAAACCTGAAGTGAAGCATAGGAATCTATAGCTAGTGTCACAGGAAAGGATCAAACATAGACAGTAAGAAGTGTCAGTTTCCTTGAACTTAAGTCGGCATTGTGCCTTTTGTATTTAATTCCGATGCAATTTCTGTGTTTCGTCGTCAATAGGAATGTCCACGGGATACAGTAAACGTGATGTGCAACATCGGAAACTACAACCGGGCTCACAGGAAAGGTTCAAAACATAGACAGCAAGGAGAGCCAGTCTTCTTGTACTTGAGTCGCCATTGTGCATTTTGTATTTAATTCCGATGCAATTTCTGTGTTTCATCATCAATAAGAAGGTCAGACGGATACAGTAAACCGGAAGCGAAGCATCGGAGTCTGTAACTTGTGTCACAGGAATGGTTCAAAACATAGACAGTAAGAAGAGTCAGTTTTGTTGTACTTAAGTCGGCATTGTGCATTTTGTATTTAATTCCGATGCAATTTCTGTGTTTCATCGTCAATAAGAAGGTCCTTGATATACAGTAAACCTGAAGTGAAGCATCGGAATCTATAACTAGTGTCACAAGAATGTTTCAAAGCATAGGCAGTAAGAAGAGCCAGTCTTCTTGTACTTGAGTCGGCATTGTGCCTTTTGCATTTAATTCCGATGAAATTTCTGTGTTTGATCGTCAATAAGAAGGTCAGAGGGATACAGAAAACCTCAAGTGAAGCATCGGAATCTGTAACTAGTGCCACAGGAATGATTCAAATCATAGACAATAAGAAGAGTAAGTCTTCTTGTACTTAAGTCGGCATTGTGCTTCTGTATTTAGTTAAGATGCAATTTTTGTGTTTCATCGTCAATAAGGAGGTCAGAGGCATACAGTAAACCTGTAGTGAAGTATCGGAATCTAAAACTAGTGCCACAGGAATGGTTCAAAACAAAGGCAGTGGGAAGAGTCAGTCTTCTTGTACTTCAGTCTGCATTGTGCCTTTTGTATTTAATTCCGATGCAATTTCTGTGTTTCGTCGTCAATAAGAAGGTCAGAGGGATACAGTTAAACTGAAGTGAAGCATCGGAATCTATAACTAGTGTCACAGGAATGGTTCAAAACATAGACAGTAAGAAGAGTCAGTCTTCTTGTGCTAAAGTCGCCATTGTGCCTTTTGTATTTAACTCCGATGCAATTTCTGTACTTCATCATCAATAAGAAGGTCAGCTGGATACAGTATACCTGAAGTGCAGCATCTGAATCTATAACTAGTGTCACAGGAATGGTTCAAACCATTGACAGTAAGAAGAGTCAGTCTCCTTGTACTTAAGTCTGCATTGTGCCTTTTGTATTTAGTTAAGATGCAATTTCTGTGTTTCATCGTCAATAAGGAGGTCAGAGAGATACAGTAAACCTGAAGTGAAGCATCGGCATCTAAAACTAGTGTCACTGGAATGGTTCAAAACTCAGACAGTAAGAAGAGTCAGTTTTCTTGTACTGAAGCCGGCATTGTGCCATCTGTATATAATTCCGATGAAATTTCTTGTTTCATCGTCAATAAGAAGGTCACAGGGATACAGTAAACCTGAGGTGAAGCATCGGAATCTATAACTAGTGCCACAGGAATGGTTCAAAACATAGACAATAAGAAGAGTCAGTTTTCTTGTACTTAAGTCGGCATTGTGCCATCTGTTTATAATTCCGAAGCAATTTCTTGTTTCATCGTCAATAAGAAGGTCACAGGGATACAGTAAACCTGAAGTGAAGCATCGGAATCTATAACTAGTGTCACAGGAATGGTTTAAAACATAGGCAGTAAGAAGAACCAGTCTTCTTGTACTTGAGTCGGCATTGTGCCTTTTGTATTTTATTCCAATGAAAGTTCGCTGTGTGATCGTCACTAAGAAGGTCAGGGGGATACAGTAAACCTGAAGTGAAGCATCGGAATCTATAACTAGTGTCACAGGAATGGTTCAAAACATAGACAGTAAGAAGAGTCAGTCTTCTTGTACTTAAGTCTGCATTGTGGCTTTTGTATTTAGTTAAGATGCAATTTCTGTGTTCCATCGTCAATAAGGAGGTCAGAGAGATACAAAAACCTGAAGTGAAGCATCGCAATCTAAAACTAGAGTCACAGGAATTGTTCAAAACGTAGACAGTAGGAAGAGTCAGTCTTCTTGAACTTAAGTCGGGATTGTGCCTTTTGTATTTAATTCCGATGCAATTTCTGTGTTTCATCGTCAATAAGATGGTCAGAGGGATACAGTAAAACTGAAGTGAAGCATCGGAATCTATAACTAGTGTCACAGGAATGGTTCAAATCATAGGCAGTAAGAAGAGTCAGTCTTCTTGTACCTAAGTCGGCATTGTGCCTTTTGTATATAATTCCGATGCAATTTCTGTGTTTCATCGTCAATAAGAAAGTCAGCTGGATACAGTAAACCTGAAGTGAAGCGTCGGAATCTATAACTAGTGTCACAGGAATGGTTGAAAACATAGGCAGTAAGAAGTGCCAGTCTTCTTGTACTTGAGTCGGCATTGTGCTTTTTGCATTTAATTCCGATGAAATTTCTGTGTTTGATCGTCAATAAGAAGGTCAGAGGGATACAGGAAACCTCAAGTGAAGCATCGGAATCTATAACTAGTGCCACAGGAATGATTCAAATCATGGACAATAAGAAGAGTCAGTCTTCTTGTACTTAAGTCGGCATTGTGCTTCTGTATTTAGATAAGATGCAATTTCTGTGTTTCATCGTCAATAAGGAGGTCAGAGGCATACAGTAAACCTGTAGTGAAGCATCGGAATCTAAAACTAGTGCCACAGGAATGGTTCAAAACATAGACAGTAGGAAGAGTCAGTCTTCTTGTACTTCAGTCTGCATTGTGCCTTTTGTATTTAATTCCGATGCTATTTCTGTGTTTCATCGTCAATAAGAAGGTCAGAGGGATACAGTTAAACTGAAGTGAAGCATCGGAATCTATAACTAGTGACACAGGAATGGTTCAAAACATAGACAGGAAAAAGAGAGAGTTTTCTTGTACTTAAGTCGGTCTTTTGCATTTTCTATTTAATTCCGATGCAATTTCTGTACTTCATCATCAATAAGAATTTCAGCTGGATACAGTATACCTGAAGTGCAGCATCTGAATCTATAACTAGTGTCACAGGAATGGTTCAAACCATAGACAGTAAGAAGAGTCAGTCTCCTTGTACTTAAGTCTGCATTGTGCCTTTTGTAGTTAGTTAAGATGCAATTTCTGTGTTTCATCGTCAATAAGGATGTCAGAGAGATACAGTAAACCTGAAATGAAGCACCGGCATCTAAAACTAGTGTCACAGGAATGGTTCAAAACTTAGACAGTAGGAAGAGTCAGTCTTCTTGAACTTAAGTCGGCGTTGTGCCTTTTGTATTTAATTCCGATGCAATTTCTGTGTTTCGTCGTCAATAGGAATGTCCACTGGATACAGTAAACCTGATGTGCAACATCGGAAACTACAACCGGGCTCACAGGAAAGGTTCAAAACATAGACAGCAAGGAGAGCCAGTCTTCTTGAACTTAAGTCGGGATTGTGCCTTTTGTATTTAATTCCGATGCAATTTCTGTGTTTCATCGTTAATAAGATGGTCAGAGAGATACAGTAAACCTGTAGTGAAGCATTGGAATCTAAAACTCGTGCCACAGGAATGGTTCAAAACATAGACAGTAGGAAGAGTCAGTCTTCTTGTACATCAGTCTGCATTGTGACTTTTGTATTTAATTCCGATGCAATTTCTGTGTTTCATCGTCAATAAGAAGGTCAGAGGGATACAGTTAAACTGAAGTGAAGCATCGGAATCTATAACTAGTGTCACAGGAATGGTTCAAAACATAGACAGAAAGAAGAGTCAGTCTTCTTGTACTAAAGTCGGCATTGTGCCTTTTGTAATTAACTCCGATGCAATTTCTGTGCTTCATCATCAATAAGAAGGTCAGCTGGATACAGTATACCTGAAGTGCAGCATCTGAATCTATAACTAGTGTCACAGGAATGGCTCAAAGCATAGACAGTAAGAAGAGTCAGTCTTTTTGTACTTAAGTCGGCATTGTGCCTTTTTTATTTAATTTCGATGAATTTTCTGTGTTTAATTGTCAATAAGAAGGTCCGAGGGATACAAAAAACCTAAAGTGAAGCATCGGAATCTATAACTAGTGTCACAGGAATGGTTCAAACGATAGACAGTAAGAAGAGTCAGTGTTCTTGTACTGAAGTTGGCATTTTGCCTTTTGTATTTAATTAAGATGCAATTTCTGTGTTTCATCGTCAATAATAAGGTCAGAGGGATACTGTAAACCTGAAGTGAAGCATCGCAATCTGTAAGTAGTGTCACAGGAATGGTTCAAATCATAGACAGTAAGAAGAAGCAACTTCTTGTACTTAAGTCGGCATTGTGCCTTTTGTATTTAATTAAGATGCAGTTTCTGTATTTCATCGTCAATAAGAAGGTGAAAGGGATACAGTAAACCTGAAGTGAAGCATCGGAATTTATAACTAGAGTCACAGGAATGGTTCAAAACATAGACAGTAAGAAGAGTCAGTGTTCTTGTACTGAAGTCGGCATTGTGCTTTTTGTATTTAATTAAGATACAATTTCTGTGTTTCATCGTCAATAATAAGGTCAGAGGGATACAGTAAACCTGAAGTGAAGCATCGGAATCTATAAGTAGTGTCACAGGAATATTTCAAAACATAGACAGTATGAAGAGCCAGTGTTCTTGTACTGAAGTCTGCATTGTGCTTTTTGTATTTAATTAAGATGCAATTTCTGTGTTTCATCGTGAATAATAAGGTCAGAGGGATCCAGTAAACCTGAAGTGAAGCATCGGAATCTATAACTAGTGTCACAGGTATGGTTCAAAACACAGACAGTTAGAAGAGTCAGTGTTCTTGTACTGAAGTCGGCATTGTGCTTTTTGTATTTAATTAAGATGCAATTTCTGTGTTTCATCGTCAATAAGAAGGTGAAAGGGATACAGTGAACCTGAAGTGAAGCATCGGAATCTATAACTAGAGTCACAGGAATGGTTCAAAACATAGACAGTAAGAAGAGTCTGTCTTCTTGTACTTAAGTCGGCATTGTGCCTTTTGTATATAATGCCGACGCAATTTCTGTGTTTCATCGTCAATAAGAAGCTCAGAGGGATACAGTAAACCTGAAGTGAAGCATCGGAATCTATAACTAGTGTCACAGGAATGGTTCAAAACATAGACAGTAAGAAGAGTCAGTCTTTTTGTACTTAAGTCGGCATTGTGCCTTTTGTATTTAATTCCGATGCAATTTCTGTGTTTCATCGTCAATACGAAGGTCAGAGGGATACAGTAAACCTGAAGTGAAGCATCGGTGTCTATAACTAGTGTCACAGGAATGGTTCAAAACATAGACAGTAAGAAGGGTCAGTCTTCTTGTACTTAAGTCGGCATTGTGCCTATTGTATTTTATTCCGATGCAATATCTGTGTTTCTTCGTCAATAAGAAGGTCAGAGGGATACTGTAGACCTGGGGTGAAGCATCGGAATCTATAACTAGTGTCACAGGAATGGTTCAAAACATAGACAGTAAGAAGAGGCATTCTTCTTGTACTTAGGTCGGCATTGCGCCTTTTGTGTTTAATTCCGATGCAATTTACGTGTATCATCGTCAGTAAGAAGGTCAGAGGGATACAGTAAACCTGAAGTGAAGCATCGGAAACTATAACTAGTGTCACAGGAATGGTTCAAAACACAGACGGTAAGAAGAGTCAGTTTTCTTGAACTTAAGTCGGCATTGTGCCTTTTGTATTTCATTCCGACGCAATTTCTGTGTTTCATCGTCAATAACAAGGTCACAGGGATACAGTAACCCTGAAGTGAAGCATCGGAATCTGTAACTAGTGTCACAGGAATGGTTGAAAACATAAACAGTAAGAAGAGTTAGTTTTCTTGTACGTAGGTCGGCATTGTGCCTTTTGTATTTAATTCCGATGCAATTTCTGTGTTTTATCGCCAATAAGAAGGTCAGGGCGATACAGTAAACCTGAAGTGAAGCATTGGAATCTATAACTAGTGTCACAGGAATGGTTCAAAACATAGACAGTAAGAAGAGGCAGTTTTCTTGTTCTTAAGTCGGCATTGTGCCTTTTGTATGTAAGTCCGATGTAATTTCTGTGTTTCATCGTCAATAAGAAGGTCAGAGTGATACAGTAAACCTGATGTGAAGCATCGGAATTAATAACTAGAGTCACAGGAATGGTTCAAAACATAGACAATAAGAAGAGTCAATTTTCTTGTACGTAAGTCGGCATTGTGCCTTTTCTATTTAATTCCGATGCAATTTCTGTGTTTCGTCGTCAATAAGAAGGTCCAAGGGATATAGTAAACCTGAAGTGAAGCATCGGAAACTAAAACCGGTCTCAGAGGAAAGGTACAAAACATAGACAGTAAGAAGAGCCAGTCTTCTTATACATGAGTCGGCATTGTGCCTTTTGTATTTAATTCCGATGCAATTTCTGTGTTTCATCGTGTATAAGAGGGTCAGAGGAATACAGTAAACCTGAAGTGATGCATCGGAATCTATAAGTAGTGTCACAGGAATGGTTCAAAACATAGATATTAAGGAGAGTCTGTTTTCTTGTACTTAAGTCGGGATTGTGCCTTTTCTATTTAATTCCGATGCATTTTCTGTGTTTCATCGTGAATAAGAGGGTCAGAGGAATACAGCAAACCTGAAGTGATGCATCGGAATCTATAAGTAGTGTCACAGGAATGGTTCAAAACATAGATATTAAGAAGAGTCTGTTTTCTTGTACTTAAGTCGGGATTGTGCCTTTTCTATTTAATTCTGATGCAATTTCTGTGTTTCATCGGCAATAAGAAGGTCAGAGGGATACAGTAAACCTGAAGTGAAGCCTCGGAATCTATAACTAGTGTCACAGGAATGGCTCAAAACATAGACAGTAAGAAGAGTCAGTCTTTTTGTACTTAAGTCGGCATTGTGCCTTTTGTATTTAAATTTGATGCAATTTCTGTGTTTCATCGTCAATACGAAGGTCAGAGGGATACAATAAACCTGAAGTGAAGCGTCGGAATCTATAACTAGTGTCACAGGAATGGTTTAAACCATAGACAGTAAGAAGTGTCAGTGTTCTTGTATTGAAGTTGGCATTGTGCGTTTTGTATTTAATTAAGATGCAATTTCTGTGTTTCATCGTCAATAATAAGGTCAGAGGGATACGGTAAACCTGAAGTGAAGCATCGGAATCTATAAGTAGTGTCACAGGAATGGTTCAAATCATAGACAGTAAGAAGAAGCAGTCTTCTTGTACTTAAGTCGGCATTGTGCCTTTTGTATTTAATTAAGATACAATTTCTGTGTTTCATCGTCAATAAGAAGGTGAAAGGGATACAGTAAACCTGAAGTGAAGCATCAGAAACTATAACTAGAGTCACAGGAATGGTCCAAAACATAGACAGTAAGAAGAGTCAGTGTTCTTGTACTGAAGTCGGCATTGTGCTTTTTGTATTTAATTAAGATGCAATTTCTGTGTTTCATCGTCAATAATAAGGTCAGAGGGATACAGTAAACCGGAAGTGAAGCATCGGAATCTATAAGTAGTGTCACAGGAATGGTTCAAAACATAGACAGTAAGAAGAAGCAGTCTTCATGTACTTAAGTCGGCATTGTGCCTTTTGTATTTAATTAAGATGCAATTTCTGTGTTTCATCGTCAATAAGAAGGTGAAAGGGATACAGTAAACCTGAAGTGAAGCATCGGAATCTATAACTAGAGTCACAGGAATGGTTCAAAACATAGACAGTAAGAAGAGTCAGTCGTCTTGTACTTAAGTCGGCATTGTGCCTTTTTGTATTTAATTCCGATGCAATTTCTGTGTTTCATCGTCAATAAGAAAGCCAGAGGAATACAGCAAACCTGAAGTGAAGCATCGGATCCTATAACTAGTGTCACTGGAATGGTTCAAACATAGACAGTAAGAAGGGTCAGTCTTCTTGTACTTAAGTCGGCATTGTGCATTTTGTATTTAATTCCGATGCAATATCTGTGTTTCATCGTCAATAAGGAGTTCTGAGGGATACAGTAAATCTGATGTGAAGCATCGGAATTTATAACTAGTGTCAAAGGAATGGTTCAAATCATAGACAGTAAGAAGAGGCATTCTTCTTGTACTTAAGACGGCATTGTGCCTTTTGTATTTAATTCCGATGTAATTTACGTGTTTCATCGTCAATAAGAAGGTCAGAGGGATCCAGTAAACCTGAAGTGAAGCATCGGAATCTATAACTAGTGTCACAGGAATGGTTCAAAACATAGACAGTAAGAAGAGTCAGTTTTCTTGTACGTAAGTCGGCATTGTGCCTTTTGTATTTATTTCCGATGCAATTTCTGTGTTTCATCGGCAATACGAAGGTCAGAGGGATACAGTAAACCTGAAGTGAAGCATCGGTGTATATAACTAGTGTCACAGGAATGGTTCAAAACATAGACAGTAAGAAGGGTCAGTCTTCTTGAACTTAAGTCGGCATTGTGCCTATTGTATTTAATTCCGATGCAATATCTGTGTTTCTTCGTCAATAAGAAGGTCAGAGGGATACTGTAGACCTGAGGTGAAGCATCGGAATCTATAACTAGTGTCACAGGAATGGTTCAAAACATAGACAGTAAGAAGTGGCATTCTTCTTGTACTTAGGTCGGCATTGCGCCTTTTGTATTTCATTCCGATGCAATTTCTGTGTTTCATCGTCAATAACAAGGTCACAGGGATACAGTAAACCTGAAGTGAAGCATCGGAATCTGTAACTAGTGTCACAGGAATGGTTCAAAACATAAACAGTAAGAACAGTTAGTTTTCTTGTACGTAGGACGGCATTGTGCCTTTTGTATTTAATTCCGATGCAATTTCTGTGTTTCATCGTCAATAAGAAGGTCAGGGCGATACAGTAAACCTGAAGTGAAGCATTGGAATCTATAACTAGTGTCACAGGAATGGTTCAAAACATAGACAGTAAGAAGAGTCAGTTTTCTTGTACGTAAGTCGGCATTGTGCCTTTTCTATTTAATTCCGATGCAATTTCTGTGTTTCGTCAACAATAAGAAGGCCCAAGGGATACAGTAAACCTGAAGTGAAGCATCGGAAACTAAAACCGGTCTCAGAGGAAAGGTACAAAACATAGACAGTAAGAAGAGCCATTCTTCTTGTACATGAGTCGGCATTGTGCCTTTTGTATTTAATTCCGATGCAATTTCTGTGTTTCATCGTGAATAAGAGGGTCAGAGGAATACAGTATACCTGAAGTGATGCATCGGAATCTATAAGTAGTGTCACAGGAATGGTTCAAAACATAGATATTAAGAAGAGTCTGTTTTCTTGTACTTAAGTCGGGATTGAGCCTTTTCTATTTCATTCCGATGCATTTACTGTGTTTCATCGTGAATAAGAGGGTCAGAGGAATACAGCAAACCTGAAGTGATGCATCGGAATCTATAAGTAGTGTCACAGGAATGGTTCAAAACATAGATATTAAGAAGAGTCTGTTTTCTTGTACTTAAGTCAGGATCGTGCCTTTTCTATTTAATTCTGATGCAATTTCTGTGTTTCATCGTCAATAAGAAGGTCAGAGGGATACAGTAAACCTGAAGTGAAGCATCGGAATCTATAACTAGTGTCACAGTAATGGCTCAAAACATAGACAGTAAGAAGAGTCAGTCTTTTTGTACTTCAGTCGGCATTGTGCCTTTTGTATTTAAATCCGATGCAATTTCTGTGTTTCATCGTCAATACGAAGGCCAGAGGGATACAATAAACCTGAAGTGAAGCGTCGGAATCTATAACTAGTATCACAGGAATGGTTCAAAACATAGACAGTAAGAAGAGTCAGTCTTCTTGTACTTAAGTCGGCATTGTGCCATTTGTATTTAATTTCGATGAATTTTCTGTGTTTAATCGTCAATAAGAAGGTCCGAGGGATACAGCAAACCTGAAGTGAAGCGTCGGAATCTATAACTAGTGTCATAGGAACGGTTCAAACCATAGACAGTAAGAAGAAGCAGTCTTCTTGTACTTAAGTCGGCATTGTGCCTTTTATATTTAATTAAGATGCAATTTCTGTGTTTCATCGTCAATAAAAAGGTGAAAGGGATACAGTAAACCTGAAGTGAAGCATCGGAATCTAGAACTAGTGTCACAGGAATGATTCAAATCATAGACAGTAAGAAGAGTCAGCCTTCTTGTACTTAAGTCGGCATTGTGCCTTTTGTATATAATTCTTATGCAATTTCTGTGTTTCATCGTCAATAAGAAGCTCAGAGGAATACAGTAAACCTGAAGTGAAGCATCGTAATCTATAACTAGTGTGACAGGAATGGTTCAAAACATAGTCAGTAAGAAGAGTCAGTTTTCTTGTACTTAAGTCGGCATTGTGCCTTTTGTATTTAATTCCGATGCAATTTCAGTGTTTCATCGTCAATAAGAAGGTCAGAGGGATACAAAAAACCTGAAATGAAGCATCGGAATCTATAACTAGTGTCACAGGAATGGTTCAAAACATAGACAGTAAGAAGAGTCAGTTTTCTTGTACTGAAGTTGGCATTGGGCCATTAGTATAAAATTACGATGCAATTTCTGTGTTTCATCGTCAATAAGAAGGTCAGAGGGATACAGTAAACCTGAAGTGAAGCATCGGAATCTATAACTAGTGTCACAGAAATGGTTTAAATCATAGACAGTAAGAAGAGCCATTCTTCGTGTACTATAGTCGGCATTGTGCCTTTTGTATTTAATTCCGATGCAATTTATGTGTTTCTTTGTCAATACGAAGGTCAGAGGGATTTAGTAAACCTAAAGTCAAGCATCGGAATCTATAACTAGTACACAGGAATGGTTCAAAACATAGACAGTAAGAAGAGCCAGTGTTCTTGTACTTGGGTCGGCATTGTGATTTTTTTTATTTAATTCGGATGCAATTTTTGTGTTTCATCGTCAATAATTAGGTCAGAGGGATACAGTAAACCTGAAGTGAAGCATCGGAATCTATAACTAGTGTCACAGGAATGGTACAAATCATAGACAGTAGGAAGAGTCAGTCTTCTTGTACTTAAGTCGGCATTGTGCCTTTTGTATTTAATTCCGATGCAATTTCTGTGTTTCATCGTCATTAAGAAGGTCAGAGGGATACAGTAATCCTGAAGTGAAGCATCGGAATCTATAACTAGTGTCACAGGAATGGTTCAAAACATAGACAGTAAGAAGGGTCAGTGTTCTTGTACTGAAGTCGGCATTGTGCCTTTTGTATTTAATTAAGATGCAATTTCTGTGTTTCATCGTCAATAATAAGGTCAGAGGGATACAGTAAACCTGAAGTGAAGCATCTGAATCCATAAATAGTGTCACAGGAATGGTTCAAAACATAGACAGTAAGAAGAAGCAGTCTTCTTGTACTTAAGTCGCCATTGTGCATTTCGTATTAATTCCGATGCAATATCTGTGTTTCATCGTCAATACGAAGGTCAGAGGGATACAGTAAACCTGAAGTGAAGCATCGGAATCTATAACTAGTTTCACAGGAATGGTTCAAAACATAGACAGTAAGAAGAGTCAGTCTTTTTGTACTTAAGTCGGCATTGTGCCTTTTGTATTTAATTCCGATGCAATTTCTGTGTTTCATCGTCAATACGAAGGTCAGAGGGATACAGTAAACCTGAAGTGAAGCATCGGTATCTATAACTAGTGTCACAGGAATGGTTCAAACATAGACAGTAAGAAGGGTCAGTCTTCTTGTACTTAAGTCGGCATTGTGCCTTTTGTATTTAATTCCGATGCAATATCTGTGTTTCTTCGTCAATAAGAAGGTCAGAGGGATACAGTAAACCTGAAGTGAAGCATCGAAATCTATAACTAGTGTCACAGGAATGGTTCAAACCATAGACAGTAAGAAGGGGCATTCTTCTTGTACTTAGTTCGGCATTGTGCCTTTTGTATTTAATTCCGATGCAATTTCTGTGTTTCATCGTCAATAAGAAGGTCAAAGGGATACAGTAAACCTGAAGTGAAGCATCGGAATTTATAACTAGAGTCACAGGAATGGTTCAAAGCATAGACAGTAAGAAGAGTCAATTTCCTTGTACTTAAGTCGGCATTGTGCCTTTTCTATATAATTCCGATGCAATTTCTGTGTTTCGTCGTCAATCAGAAGGTCCAAGGGATACAGTAAACCTGAAGTGAAGCATCGGAAACTAAAACCGGTCTCAGAGGAAAGGTACAAACATAGACAGTAAGAAGAGCCAGTCTTCTTCTACATGAGTCGGCATTGTGTCTTTTGTATTTAATTCCGATGCAATTTCTGTGTTTCATCGTCAATCAGAAGGTCAGCTGGATACAGTAAACCTGAAGTGAAGCATCGGAATTTATAACTAGTGTCACAAGAATGGTTCAAAAAGATAGACATGAAGTATAGCCAGTCTTCTTGTACTTGAGTCTGCATTGTGCCTTTTGTATTTAATTCCGAAGCAATTTCTGTGTTTCATAGTCAATACGTCGGTCAGAAGGATACAGTACATCTGAAGTTAAGCATCGGAATCTATAACTAGTGTCACAGGAATGGTTCAAAGCATAGACAGTAAGAAGAGTCAGTCTTCTAGTACTTAAGTCGGCTTTGTGCCTTTTGTATTTAATTCCAATGCATTTTCTGTGTCTCATCGTGAATAAGAGGGTCAGAGGAATACAGTAAACCTGAAGTGATGCATCGGAATCTATAACTAGTGTCACAGGAATGGTTCAAAACATAGATATTAAGAAGAGTCTGTTTACTTGTACTTAAGTCAATATTGTGCCTTTTCTATTTAATTCCGATGCAATTTCTGTGTTTCGTCGTCAATAACAAGGTCCAAGGGATACAGTAAACCTGAAGTGAAGCATCGGAATCTAAAACCGGTCTCAAAGGAAAGGTTCAAAACATGGACAGTAAGAAGAGCCAGTCTGCTTGTACTGGAGTCGGCATTGTATCTTTTGTATTTAATTCCGATGCAATTTCTGTGATTCATCGTCAGTACGACGGTCAGAGGGATACAGTTAACCTGAAGTGAAGCATCGGAATCTACAACTAGTGTCACAGGAATGGTTCAAAACAGAGACAGTAAGAAGAGTCAGTCTTCTTGTACTTAAGTCTGCATTGTGCCTTTTGTATATAATTCCGATGCAATTTCTGTGATTCATCGTCAATAAGAGAGTCAGAGGGATACAGTAAACCTGAAGTGAAAAAACGGAATCTATGACTAGTGTCACAGGAATGGTTCAAAACATAGACAGTAAGAAGAGTCAGTTTTCTTGTACTTAGGTTGGCAATGTGCCTTTTGTATTTAATTCCGAAGCAATTTCTGTGTTTCAACGTCAATAAGAAGGTCAGAGGGATACTGTAAACCTGAAGTGAAGCATCCGAATACATATCTAGTGTCACAGGAATGGTTCAGAACATAGACAGTAAGAAGAGTCAGTCTTTTTGTACTGAAGGCGGCATTGTGCCCTTTGTATTTAAATCCGATGCAGTTTCTGTGTTTCATCGTCAATACGAAGGTCAGAGGGACACAATAAACCTGAAGTGAAGCATCGGAATCCATAAGTAGTGTCACAGGAATGGTTCAAAATATAGACAGTAAGAAGAGTCAGTCTTCTTGTACTTAAGTCGGCATTGTCCCTTTTGTATTTAATTCCGATGCAATTTACGTGTTTCATCGTCAATAAGAAGGTCAGAGGGATACAGTAAACCTGAAGTGAAGCATCGGAATCTATAACTAGTGTCACAGGAACGGTTCAAAACATAGACAGTAAGAAGAGTCAGTCTTCTTGTACTTAAGTCGGCATTGTGCCTTTTGTATGTAATTCCGATGCAATTTCTGTGTTTCGTCGTCAATAAGAAGGTCAGAGGGATACAGTAAATCTGAAGTGAAGCATCGGAATCTATAACTAGTGTCATAGGAATGGTTCAAAACATAGACAGCTAGAAGAGTCAGTTTTCTAATACTTAAGTCGGCATTGTGCCTTTTCTATTTAATTCCGATGCAATTTCTGTGTTTCGGCGTCAATTAGAAGGTCCAAGGGATACAGTAAATCCGAAGTGAAGCATCGGAATCTAAAACCGGTCTCAGAGGAAATGTTCAAAACATAGGCAGTACGAAGAGCCAGTCCTCTTGTACATGAGTCGGCATTGTGCCTTTTGTATTTAATTCCGATGCAATATCTGTGTTTCATCGTCAATAAGAAGGTCAGCTGGATACAGTAAACCTGAAGCGAAGCATCAGAATCTATAACTAGCGTCACAGGAATGATTCAAAACATAGACAGGAAGTATGGTCAGTCTTCTTGTACTTGAGTCGGCATTGTGCCTATTGTATTTATTTCCGATGCTGTTTCTGTATTTCATCGTCAATGAGTAGGTCAGAGGGATACAGTAAACCTGAAGTGAATCATCGGAATCTATAACTAGAGTCACAGGAATGGTTCAAAACATAGACAGTAAGAAGAGTCAGTCTTCTAGTACTTAAGTCGGCATAGTGCCTTTTGTATTTAATTCTGATGCATTTTCTGTGTTTCATCGTCAATAAGAGGGTCAGAGGAATACAGTAAACCTGAAATGATGCATCGGAATCCACAACTAGTGTGACAGGAATGGTTCAAAAATAGATATTAAGAAGAGTCTGTTTTCTTGTACTTAAGTCGGCATTGTGCCTTTTCTATTTAATTCCGGTGCAATTTCTGTGTTTCGTCGTCAATAACAAGGTCCAAGGGATACAGTAAAGCTGATGTGAAGCATCGGAATCTAAAACCGGTCTCACAGGAAAGGTTCAAAGCATGGACGGTAAGAAGAGCCAGTCTTCTTTTACTTGAATCGGCATTGTGCCTTTTGTATTTATTTCTGATGCATTTTCTGTGTTTCATCGTCAATTAGAGGGTCAGAGGGATACAGTAAACCTCTAGTGAAGCATCGGAATCTATAACTAGTGTCACAGGAATGGTTCAAATCATAGACAGTAAGAAGAGTCTGTTTTCTTGTACTTAAGTCGGCATTGTGCCATTTGTATTTAATTCGATTGCAATTTACGTGTTTCATCGTCAATAAGAAGGTCAGAGGGATACGGTAAAGTTGAAGTGAAGCATCGGAATCTATAACTAGCGTCACAGGAATGGTTCAAAACATAGACAGTAAGAAGGGTCAGTCATTTTGTACTTAAGTCTGCATTGTGCCTTTTGTGTTTAATTCCGATGCAATTTCCGTGTTTCATCTGCAATACGAAGGTCAGAGAGTACAGTAAACCTGAAATGAAGCATCGGAAACTTTAACTAGTGTCACAGGAATGGTTCAAAACATAGACAGTAAGAAGAGTCAGTCTTCTTGTACTTAAGTCTGCATTGTGCCTTTTGTATTTAATTCCGATGCAATTTACGTGTTTCATCGTCAATAAGAAGGTCAGAGGGATACAGTAAACCTGAAGTGACGCATCGGAATCTATTACTAGTGTCACAGGAATGGTTCAAAACATAGAGAATAATAAAAGTCAGTTTTCTTGGACTTAAGTCGGCATTGTGCATTTTGTATTTAATTCCGATGCAATTTCTGTGTTTCATCGTCAAAAAGAAGGTATGCCGGATACAGTAAAACTGAAGCGAAGCATCGGAATCTATAACTAGTGTCACAGGAATGGTTCAAAGCATAGATATTAATAGGAGTCTGATTTCTTGTACTTATGTCGGCATTGTGCCTTTTCTATTTAATTCCGATGCAATTTCTGTGTTTCGTCGTCACTAACAAGGTCCAGGGGATACAGTAAACCTGAAGTGAAGCAACGGAATCTAAGACCGGTCTCACAGGAAAGGTTCAAAACATAGACAGTAAGAAGAGCCAGTCTTCTTGTACTTGAGTCGGCATTGTGCCATTTGTATTTAAATTCCGATGCAATTTCTGTGTTTCATCGTCAATAAGATGGTCAGAGGGACACAGTAAACCTGATGTGAAGCATCGGAATCGAAACCTAGTGTCACAGGAATGGTTCAAAACATGGACAGTAAGAAATGTCAGTGTTCTTGCTCTAAAGTCGGCATTGTGCCTTTTGTAATTAATTAAGACGCAATTTCTGTGTTTCATCTTCAATAATATTGTCCGGGGGGTACAGTATACCTGAAGTGAAGCATCGGAATCTATAACTAGTGTCACAGGAATGGTCCAAAACATATACAGTACGAAGAGTCAGTCTTCTTGTACTTAAGTCGGCATTGTGCCTTTTGTATTTAATTAAAATGCAATTTCTGTACTTCATCGTCAATATGATGGTCAAAGGGATACAGTAAACGTGAAGTGATGCATCGGAATCCATAACTAGAGTCACAGGGATGGTTCAAAACATAGACAGGAAGTATAGCCAGTCTTCTTGTACTTGAGTCAGCATTGTGCCTTTTGTATTTCATTCCGATGCAATTTCTGTGTTTCATCGTCAATAAGATGGTCAGAGGGATACAGTAAACCTGAAGTGAAGTATCGGAATCTATAACTAGTGTCAGAGGAATGGTTCAAAACATAAATAGTAAGAAGAGTCAGTTTTCTTGTACTTAGGTCGGCATTGTGCCTTTTGTATTTAATTCCGATGCAATTTCTGTGTTTCATTGTCAATAAGAAGGTCAGAGGGATACAGTAAACCTCAAGTGAAGAATCGGAATCTATAACTAGGGTCACAGGAATGGTTCAAAACATAGACAGTAAGAAGAGTCAGTTTTCTAGTACTTAAGTCGGCATTGGGCCTTCTGTATGTAATTCCGATGCAATTTCTGTGTTTCATCGTCAATAAGAATGTCAGAGGGATACAGTAAACCTGAAGTGAAGCATCGGAATCTATAACTAGTGTCACAGGAATGGTTCAAAACATAGACAGTAAGAAGGGTCAGTCTTCTTGTACTTAAGTCAGCATTGTGCCTTTTCTATTTAATTCCGAAGTAATATCTGTGTTTCTTCGTCAATAAGAAGGTCAGAGGGATACAGTAAACCTGAAGTGAAGCATCGGAATCTATAACTAGTGTCCCAAAAATGGTTCAAAACATAGACAGTAAGAAGAGCCTGTCCTCTTGTACTTGAGTCGTCATTGTGCCTTTAGTATTTAATTCCGATGCAATTTCTGTGTTTCATCGTCAAAACGAAGGTCAAAGGGATACAGTAAACCTGAAATGAAGCATCAGAATCACTAACTAGTGTCACAGGAATGGTTCAAAACATAGACAGGAAGTATAGCCAGTCTTCTTGTACTTGAGTCGGCATTGTGCCTTTTGTATTTAATTCCGATGCAATTTCTGTGTTTCATCGTCAATAAGATGGTCAGAGGGATACAGTAAACCTGAAGTAAAGTATCGGAATCTATAACTAGTGTCAGAGGAATTGTTCAAAACATAAACAGTAAGAAGAGTCAGTTTTCTTGTACTTAGGTCGGCATTGTGCCTTTTCTATTTAATTCCGAAGCAATATCTGTGTTTCTTTATCAATAAGAAGGTCAGAGGGATACAGTAAACCTGAAGTGAAGCATCGGAATCTATATCTAGTGTCCCAAAAATGGTTCAAAACATTGACAGTAAGAAGAGCCTGTCTTCTTGTACTTGAGTCGTCATTGTGCCTTTAGTATTTAATTCCGATGCAATTTCTGTGTTTCATCGTCAAAACGAAGGTCAAAGGGATACAGTAAACCTGAAATGAAGCATCAGAATCACTAACTAGTGTCACAGGAATGGTTCAAAACATAGACAGGAAGTATAGCCAGTCTTCTTGTACTTGAGTCGGCATTGTGCCTTTTGTATTTAATTCCGATGCAATTTCTGTGTTTCATCGTCAATAAGATGGTCAGAGGGATACAGTAAACCTGAAGTAAAGTATCGGAAACTATAACTAGTGTCAGAGGAATTGTTCAAAACATAAACAGTAAGAAGAGTCAGTTTTCTTGTCCTTAGGTCGGCATTGTGCATTTTCTATTTAATTCCGATGCAATATCTGTCTTTCGGCGTCAATAAGAAGGTCAAAGGGATACAGTAATCCTGAAGTGAAGCATCGGAATCTAAAACCGGTCTCAGAGGAATGGTTCAAAACACAGGCAGTAAGAAGAGCCAGTCTTCTTGTACATGAGTCGGCATTGTGCCTTTTGTATTTAATTCCGATGCAATTTACGTTTTTCATCGTCAATAAGATGGTCAGAGGGATACAGTAAACCTGAAGTGACGCATCGGAATCTATAACTAGTGTCACAGGAATGGTTCAAAACATAGACAATGAGAAAAGTCAGTTTTCTTGTACTTAAGTCGGCATTGTGCCTTTTGTATTTAATTCAGATGCAATTTCTGTGTTTTATCGTCAATAAGAAGGTCTGCCGGATACAGTAAACCTGAAGCGAAGCATCGGAATCTATAACTAGTGTCACAGGAATAATTCAAAATATAGACAGTAAGAAGAGTCAGTCTTCTAGTACTTAAGTCGGCATTGTGCCTTTTGTATTTAATTCCGATGCATTTTCTGTGTCTCATCGTCAATACGAGGGTCAGAGGGATACAGTAAACCTGAAGTGATGCATCGGAATCTATAACTAGTGTCACAGGAATGGTTCAAATCATAGATATTAAGAAGAGTCTGATTTTTTGTACTTATGTCGGCATTGTGCCTTTTCTATTTAATTCCGATGCAATTTCTGTGTTTCGTCGTCAATAACAATGTCCAAGGGATATAGTAAACCTGAAGTGAAGCATCGAAATCTAAGACCGGTCTCACAGGAAAGGTTCAAAACATAGACAGTAAGAAGAGCCAGTTTTCTTGTACTTCAGTCGCCATTGTGCCTTTTGTATTTAATTCCGATGCAATTTCTGTGTTTTATCGTCAGTACGACGGTCAGAGGTATACAGTAAACCTGAAGTGAAGCATCGGAATCTATAATAGTGTCACAGGAATGGTTCAAAACATAATCAGTGAGAAGAGTCAGTCTTCTTGTACTTAAGTCGGCATTGTGCCGTTTGTATTTAATTTGGATGCAATTTCTGTGTTTCATAGTCAATAATAAGGTCAGAGGATACGGTATACCTGAAGTGAAGCATCGGAATCTATAACTAGTGTCACAGGAACGGTTCAAATCATAGACAGTAATAAGAGACAGTCTTCTTGTACTTATGTCGGCATTTTGCCTTTTGTATATAATTCCGATGCAATTTTTGTGTTTAATCGTCAAAAAGAAGGTCAGAGGGATACAGTAAACCTGAAGTGAAGCATCGGAATCTATAACTAGTATCACAGGAATGGTTCAAAACATAGACAGTAAGAAGAGTCAGTGTTCTTGTCTGAAGTCGGCACTGTGCCTTTTGTATTTAATTAAGATGCAATAACTAGTTTTTATCGTCAATAATATGGTCAGAGGGATACAGTATTACCTGAAGTGAAGCGTCGGAATCTATAACTAGTGTCACAGGAATGGTTCAAAACATAGACAGTAAGAAGAGTCAGTTTTCTTGTACTTAAGTCGGCATTGTGCCTTTTGTATTTTAATTCCGATGCAATTTATGTGTTTCATCGCCAATAAGAAGATCAGAGGGATACAGTAAGACCTGAAGTGAAGCTTCGGAATCTGTAACTAGTGGTCCCCAGGAATGGTTCAAAACAATAGACAGTAAGAAGAGTCAGTCGTTTTGTACTTAAGTCGGAATTGTGCCTTTTGTATTTCATTCCGATGCAATTTCTGTGTTTCATCGTCAATACGAAGGTCAGAGGGATACAGTAAAACCTGAAGTGAAGCATCGGAATCTATAAACTAGTGTCTCAGGATTGGTTCAAAGCATAGACAGTAAGAAGGGTCAGTCTTTCTTGTACTTAAGTCGGCATTGTGCATTTTCTATTTAATTCCGAAGCAATATCTTTTTTTCTTCGTCAATAAGAAAGGTCAGAGGTATACCAGTAAACCTGAAGTGAAGCATCGGAATCTATAACTAGTGTCCCAGAAATGGTTCAAAAACATAGACAGTTAAAGAAGAGTCAGTCTTCTTGTACTTGAGTCGTCATTGTGCCTTTAGTATTTAATTCCGATGCAATTTTTGTGTTTCATCGTCAATAACATGGTCAGAGGGATACAGTATACCTGAAGTGAAGTATCGGAATCTATAACTAGTTTCACAGGAATGGTTCAAAACATAAACAGTGTGAAGAGTCAGTTTTCTTGTACTTAGGTCGGCATTGTGCCTTTTGTATTTAATTCCGATGCAATTTCTGTGTTTCATTGTCAATAAGAAGGTCAGAGGGAAACAGTAAACCTGAAGTGAAGAATCGGAATCTATAAGTAGGGTCACAGGAATGGTTCAATTCATAGACGGTAAGAAGAGTCAGTTTTCTTGTACTTTAGTCGGCATTGGGCCTTTTGTATGTAATTCCGATGCAATTTCTGTGTTTCATCGTCAATAAGAAGGTCAGAGGGATACAGTAAACCTGAAGTGAAGCATCGGAATCTATAACTAGTGTCACAGGAATGATTCAAAACATAGACAGAAAGAAGAGTCAATTTTCTTGTACTTAAGTCGGCATTGTTCCTTTTCAATTTTATTCCGATTCAATTTCTGTCTTTCGGCGTCAATAAGAAGGTCCAAGGGATACAGTAATCCTGAAGAGAAGCATCGGAATCTAAAACCGGTCTCAGAGGAAAGGTTCAAAACACAGGCAGTAAGAAGAGCCAGTCTTCTGGCCCATGAGTCGACATTGTGCCTTTTGTATATAATTCCGATGCAATTTCTGTGTTTCATCGTCAATAAGAAGCTCAGAGGGATACAGTAAACCTGCAGTGAAGAATCGGAATCTATAACTAGTGTCACAGGAATGGTTCAAAGCATAGACAGTAAGAAGAGTGAGTTTTCTTGTACTTAAGTCGGCATTGTGCCGTTTGTATTTAATTCCGATGCAATTTATGTGTTTCATCGTCAATAAGAAGGTCAGAGGGATACAGTAAACCTGAAGTGAAGCTTCGGAATCTATAACTAGTGTCCCAGGAATGGTTCAAAACATAGACAGTAAGAAGAGTCAGTCTATGTGTACTTAAGTCGGCATTGTGCATTTTGTATTTAATTCCGATGCAATTTCTGAGTTTCATCGTCAATTCGAAGGTCAGAGGGATACAGTAAACCTGAAGTGAAGCATCGGAATCTATAACTAGTGTCACAGGAATGGTTCAAAACATAGACAGTAAGAAAGGTCAGTCTTCTTGTACTTAAGTCGGCATTGTGCATTTTCTATTTAATTCCGAAGCAATATCTGTTTTTCTTCGTCAATAAGAAGGTCAGAGGGATACAGTAAACCTGAAGTGAAGCATCGGAATCTATAACTAGTGTCACAGGAATGATTCAAAACATAGACAGTAAGAAGAGTCAATTTTCTTGTACTTAAGTCGGCATTGTTCCTTTTCAATTTTATTCCGATTCAATTTCTGTCTTTCGGCGTCAATAAGAAGGTCCAAGGGATACAGTTATCCTGAAGTGAAGCATCGGAATCTAAAACCGCTCCCAGAGGAAAGGTTCAAAACACAGGCAGTAAGAAGAGCCAGTCTTCTGGTACATGAGTCGGCATTGTGCCTTTTGTATTTAATTCCGATGCAATTTATGTGTTTCATCGTCAATAAGAAGGTCAGCTGGATACAGTAATCCTGAAGTGAAGCATCGGCATCTATATCTAGTGTCCCAGGAATGGTTCAAAACATAGACAGGAAGTATAGCCAATCTTCTTGTACTTGAGTCGGTATTGTGCCTTTTGTATTTAATTCCGATGCAATATCTGTGTTTCATCGTCAAACGACGGTCAGAGGGATACAGTAAACCTGAAGTGAAGCATCGGAATCTATAACTAGTGTCACAGGAATAGTTCAAAACATAGACAATAAGAAGAGTCAGTCTTCTAGTACTTAAGTAAGCATTGTGCCTTTTGTATTTAATTCCGATGCATTTTCTGTGTTTCATCGTCAATAAGTTGTTCAGAGGGATACAGTCTACCTGAGGTGATGCATCGGAATCCATAACTAGTGTCACAGGAATGGCTCAAAACATAGATATTAAGAAGAGTCTGTTTTCTTGTACTTAAGTCGGCATTGTGCCTTTTCTATTTAATTCCGATGCTATTTCTGTGTTTCGTCGTCAATAACAAGGTCCAAGGGATACAGTAAACCTGCAGTGAAGCATCGGAATCTACAACCGGTCTTACAGGAATGGTTCAAAACATAGACAGTAAGAAGAGCCAATCTTTTTGTACTTAAGTCGGCATTATGCCTTTTGTATTTAATTCCGATGCAATTTCTGTGTTTCATCGTCAGTACGAAGGACAGAGGGATACAGTAAACCTGAAGTGAAGCATCGGAATCTATAACTAGTGTCACAGGAATGGTTCAAAACATAGACAGTAAGAAGAGTCAGTCTTCTCGTACATAAGTCGGCATTGTGAATTTTGTATTTAATTCCGATGCAATTTCTGTGTTTCATCGTCAATGAGAAGGTCAGAAGGATACAGTAAACCTGAAGTGAAGCATCGGAATCTATAACTAGTGTCACAGGAATGGTTCAAAACATAGACAGTGGGAAGAGTCGGTCTTCAAGTACTTAAGTCGGCATTGTGCCTTTTGTATTTAATTCTGATGCATTTACTGTGTTTCATCGTCAATAAGAGGGTCAGAGGGATACAGTAAAGCTGAAGTGATGCATCGGAATCTATAACTAGGGTCACAGGAATGGTTCAAAACATAGACAGAAAAAAGAGCCAGTCTTCTTGTACTTGAGTCGTCATTGTGCCTAAAGTATTTAATTCCAATGCAATTTCTGTGTTTCATCGTCAATAAGATGGTCTGAGGGATACAGTAAACCTGAAGTGAAGTATCGGAATCTATAACAAGTTTCACAGGAATGGTTCAAAACATAAACAGTAAGAAGAGTCAGTTTTCTTGTACTTAGGTAGGCATTGTGAGTTTTGTATTTAATTCCGATGCAATTTCTGTGTTTCATTGTCAATAAGAAGGTCAGAGGGATACAGTAAACCTGAAGTGAAGAATCGGAATCTATAAGTAGGGTCACAGGAATGGTTCAAAACATAGACCGTAAGAAGAGTCAGTTTTCTTGTACTTTAGTCGGCATTGGGCCTTTTGTATGTAATTCCGATGCAATTTCTATGTTTCATCGTCAATAAGAAGGTCAGAGGGATACAGTAAACCTGAAGTGAAGCATCGGAATCTATAACTAGTGTCACAGGAATGATTCAAAACATAGACAGTAAGAAGAGTCAATTTTCTTGTACTTAAGTCGGCATTGTTCCTTTTCAATTTTATTCCTATTCAATTTCTGTCTTTCGGCGTCAATAAGAAGGTCCAAGGGATACAGTAATCCTGAGGTGAAGCATCGGAATCAAAAACCGCTCTCAGAGGAAAGGTTCAAAACACAGGCAGTAAGAAGAGCCAGTCTTCTGGTACATGAGTCGGCATTGTGCCTTTTGTATTTAATTCCGATTCAATTTCTGTGTTTCATCGTCAATAAGAAGGTCAGCTGGATACAGTAATCCTGAAGTGAAGCATCGGCATCTATAACTAGTGTCACAGGAATGGTTCAAAACATAGACAGGAAGTATAGCCAATCTTCTTGTACTTGAGTCGGTATTGTGCCTTTTGTATTTAATTCCGATGCAATATCTGTGTTTCATCGTCAAACGACGGTCAGAGGGATACAGTACACCTGAAGTGAAGCATCGGAATCTATAACTAGTGTCACAGGAATGGTTCAAAACATAGACAGTAAGATGAGTCAGTCTTCTAGTACTTAAGTAAGCATTGTGCCTTTTGTATTTAATTCCGATGCATTTTCTGTGTTTCATCGTCAATACGGGGTTCAGAGGGATACAGTAAACCGGAGGTGATGCATCGGAATCCATAACTACAGTCACAGGAATGGTTCAAAACATAGATATTAAGAAGAGTCTGTTTTCTTGTACTTAAGTCGGCATTGTGCCTTTTCTATTTAATTCCGATGAAATTTCTGTGTTTCGTCGTCAGTAACAAGGTCCAAGGGATACAGTAAACCTGCAGTGAAGCATCGGAATCTACAACCGGTCTCACAGGAATGGTTCAAAACACAGACAGTAAGAAGAGCCAGTCTTTTTGTACTTGTGTCGGCATTGTGCCTTTTGTATTTAATTCCGATGCAATTTCTGTGTTTCATCGTCAATGAGAAGGTCAGAGGGATACAGTAAACCTGAAGTGAAGCATCGGAATCTGTAACTAGTGTTACAGGAATGGTTCAAATCATAGACAGTGGGAAGAGTCGGTCTTCAAGTACTTAAGTCGGCATTGTGCCTTTTCCATTTAATTCTGATGCATTTACTGTGTTTCATCGTCAATAAGAGGGTCAGAGGGATACAGTAAACCTGAAGTGATGCATCGGAATCTATAACTAGTGTCACAGGAATGGTTCAAAACATAGCTATTAAGAAGACTCTGTTTTCTTGTACTTAAGTCGGCATTGTGCCTTTTCTATTTAATTCCGATGCAATTTCTGTGTTTCGTCGTCAATAACAAGGTCCAAGGGATACAGTAAACCTGAAGTGAAGCATCGGAATCTAAAACCGGTCTCACAGGAAAGGTTCAAAACATAGACAGTAAGAAGAGCCAGTCTTCTTGTACTTGAGTCGGCATTGTGCCATTTGTATTTAATTCCGATGCAATTTCTGTGTTTCATCGTCAGTACGACGGTCATAGGGATACAGTAAACCTGAAGTGAAGCATCGGCATCTATAACTAGTGTCACAGGAATGGTTCAAAACATAGACAGTAAGAAGAGTCAGTCTCCTTGTACTTAAGTGGCATTGTGCCTTTTGTAGCTAATACCGATGAAATTTCTGTGTTTCATCGTCAATAAGAAGCTCAGAGGGATACAGTAAACCTGAAGTGAAGCCTATAGCTAGTGTCACAGGAATGGTTCAGAACATAGACAGTAAGAAGAGTCAGTCTTCTAGTACTTAAGTCGGCATTGTGCCTTTTGTATTTATTTCTGATGCATTTTCTGTGTTTCATAGTCAATAAGAGGGACAGAGGGATACAGTAAACCTGAAGTGATGCATCGGAATCTATAACTAGTGTCACAGGAATGGTTCAAAACATTGGTATTAAAAGGAGTCTATTTTCTTGTACTTAAGTCGGCATTGTGCCTTTTCATTTAATTCCGATGCAATTTCTGTGTTTCGTCGTCAATAACAAGGTCCAAGGGATACAGTAAACCTGAAATGAAGCATCGGAATCTGAAACCGGTCGCACAGGAAAGTTACCAAGCATGGACAGTAAGAAGAGCCAGTCTTCTTGTACTTGAGTCGGCATTGTGCCTTTTGTATTTAATTCCGATGCATTTTCTGTGTTTCATCGTCAATAAGGGGGTCAGAGGGATACAGTAAACCAGAAGTGAAGCATCGGAATCTATAACTAGTGTCACAGGAATGGTTCAAAACATAGACAGTAAGAAGGGTCAGTCTTCTTGTACTTAAGTCGGCATTGTGCCTTTTGTATTTAATTCCGATGCAATTTCTGTGTTTCATCGTCAATGAGTAGGACAGGGGGATACAGTAAACCTGAAGTGGAGCATCGGAATCAATAACTAGTGTCACAGGAATGGTTCAAATCATAGACAGTAAGAAGAGTCAGTCTAATTGTACTTAAGTCTACATTGTGCCTTTTGTATTTAATTCCCATGCAATTTCTGTGTTTCATCGTCAATACGAAGGTCAGAGGGATACAGTAAACCTGAAATGAAGCATCGGAATCTATAACTAGTGTCACAGGAATGGTTCAAAACATAGACAGTAAGAAGAGTCAGTATTCTTGTACTTAAGTGGCATTGTACCTTTTGTAAATAATACCGATGCAATTTCTGTGTTTCATCGTCAATAAGAAGCTCAAAGGGATATAGTAAACCTAAAGTGAAGAATCGGAATTTGTAATTAGTGTCACAGGAATGGTTAATAACATAGAGAGTAAGAAGAGTCACCTTTCTTATACTTAAGTGGGCATTGTGCCTTTTGTATTTAATTCCGATGCTATTTGTGTGTTTCATCGTCAATAAGAAGGTCAGAGGGACACAGTAAACCTGAAGTGAAGCTTCGGAATCTATAACTAGTGTCACAGGAATGGTTCAAAACATAGACAGTAAGAACAGCAGTCTTTTTTTACTTAAGCCGGCATTGTGCCTTTTGTATTTAATTCCGATTCAATTTCTGTGTTTCATCGTCAATAAGAATGTCAGAGGGACACAGTAAACCTGAAGTGATGCATCGGAATCTATAACTAGTGTCACAGGAATGGTTCAAAACATAAACAGTAAGAAGAGTCAGTTTTCTTGTACTTAGGTCGGCATTGAGCCTTTCGTATTCAATTCCGATGCAATTTCTGTGATTCATCGTCAATAAGAAGGTCAGAGAGATACAGTAAACCTGAAGGGAAGCATCGGAATCTATAACTAGTGTCACAGGAATGGTTCAAAACATAAACAGAAGTAGAGTCAGTTTTCTTGTACTTAGGTCGGCATTGTGCCTTTTGTATTTAATTCCGATGCAATTTCTGTGTTTCATTGTCAATAAGAAGGTCAGAGTGATACAGTAAACCTGAAGTGAAGCATCGGAATCTATATCTAGTGTCACAGGAATGGTTCAAAGCATAGACAGTAAGAAAAGTCAGTTTTCTTGTACTTAAGTCGGCATTGTGATTTTTGTATGTAATTCCGATGCAATTTCTGTCTTTCCGCGTCAATAAGAAGGTCCAAGGGATACAGTAAACCTGAAGTGAAGCATCGGAATGTAAAACCGGTCTCAGAGGAAAGGTTCAAATCACAGGCAGTAAGAAGAGCCAGTCTTCTTGTACATGAGTCGGCATTGTGCCTTTTGTATTTTAATCCGATGCAATTTCTGTGTTTCATCGTCAAACGACGGTCAGTGGGATACAGTAAACCTGAAGTGAAGCATCGGCATCTATAAGTAATGTCACAGGAATGGTTCAGAACATAGACAGGAGGTATAGCCAGTCTTCTTGTACTTGAGTCGGCATTGTGCCTTTTGTATTTAATTCCGATGCAATTTCTGTGTTGCATCGTCAAACGACGGTCAGAGGGATACAGTAAACCTGAAGTGAAGCATCGGAATCTATAACTAGTGTCACAGGAATGGTTCAAAACATAGACAGTAAGAAGAGTCTGTTTTCTTGTACTTAAGTCGGCATTGTGCCTTTTCTATTTAATTCCGATGCAATTTCTGTGGTTCGTCGTCAATAACAATGTCCAAGGGATACAGTAAACCTGAAGTGAAGCATCGGAATCTAAAACCGGTCTCACAGGAAAGGTTCAAAGCATGGATAGTAGGAAGAGCCAGTCTTCCTGTATTTGAGTCGTCATTGTGCCTTTTGTATTTAATTCCGATGCAATTTCTGTGTTACATCGTCAGTACGAAGGTCAGAGGAATACAGTAAACGTGAAGTGAATAATCGGAATCTATAACTAGTGTCACAGGAATGGTTCAAAACATAGACAGAAAGAAGAGTCAGTCTTCTTGTACTTAAGTCTGCATTGTGCGTTTTGTATATAATTCCAATGCAATTTCTGTGTTTTATCGTCAATAAGAAGCTCCGAGGGATACAGTAAACCTGAAGTGAAGCATCGGAATCTATAACTAGTGTCACAGGAATGGTTCAAACATTGCCAGTAAGAAGAGTCTGTTTTCTTGTACTTAAGTCTGCATTGTGCCTTTTGTATTTAATTCCGATGCAATTTCTGTGTTTCATCGTCAATACGAAGGTCAGGGGGATACAGTAAACCTGAAATGAAGCATCGGAATCTATAACTACTGTCACAGGAGTGGTTCAAAACATAGACAGTAAGAAGAGACAATTTTCTTGTAATTAAGTGGCATTGTGCCTTTTCTCTTGAATTCCGATGCAATTTCTGTGTTTCGGCGTCAATAAGAAGGTCCAAGGGATACAGTAAACCAGAAGTGAATCATCGGAATCTAAAACCGGTCTCAGAGGAAAGGTTCAAAACATAGACAGTAAGAAGAGCCAGTCTTCTTGTACATGGGTCGGCATTGTTCCTTTTGTATTTAATTCCGATGCAATTTCTGTGTTTCATCGTCAATAAGAACGTCAGCTGGATACAGTAAACCTGAAGCGAATCATCGGAATCTATAACTAGTGTCACAGGAATGGTTCAAAGGATAGACAGGAAGTATAGCCAGTCTTCTTGTACTTGAGTCGGCATTGTGCCTTTTGTATTTAATTCCGAAGCAATTTCTGTGTTTCATCGTGAATACGACGGTGAGAGGGATACAGTAAACCTGAAGTGAAGCATCGGAATCTATAACTAGTGTCACAGGAATAATTCAAAACATAGACAGTAAGAAGAGTCAGTCTTCTTTTACTTAAGTCGGCATTGTGCCTTTTGTATATATTTCCGATGCAATTTCTGTGTTTCATCGTCAATAAGGAGGTCAGAGGGATACAGTATACCTGAAGTGAAGCATCGGAATCTATAACTAGTGTCACAGGAATGGTTCAAAACCTAGACAGTAAGAAGAGTCAGTCTTCTTGTACTTAAGTCGGCATTGTGCCTTTTGTATTTAATTAAGATGCAATTTCTGTACTTCATCGTCAATAAGAAGGTCAAAGGGATACAGTGAACGTGAAGTGAAGCAATGGAGTCTATAACTAGTGTCACAGGGATGGTTCAAAACCTAGACAGTAAGAAGAGTCAGTCTTCTTGTACTTAAGTCGGCATTGTGCCTTTTGTATTTAATTAAGATGCAATTTCTGTACTTCATCGTCAATAAGAAGGTCAAAGGGATACAGTAAACCTGAAGTGAAGCATCGGAATCTATAACTAGCGTCACAGGAATGGTTCAAAACATAGACAGTAGGAAGAGTCTGTTTTTTTGTACTTAAGTCGGCATTGGGCCTTTTGTATTTAATTCCGATGCAATTTCTGTGTTTCATCGTCAATACGAATGTCAGAGGGATACAGTAAACCTGAAATGAAACAACTGAATCTATAACTAGTGTCACAGGAATGGTTCAAAACATAGACAGTAAGAGGAGTCAGTCTTCTTGTACTTAAGTCGGCATTGTGCCTTTTGTATTTAATTCCGATGCAATTTACGTGTTTCATCGTCAATAAGAAGGTCAGAGGGATACAGTAAACCTGAAGTGAAGCATCGGAATCTATAACTAGTGTCACAGGAATGGTTCAAATCATAGACAGTAAGAAGAGTCAGTCTTTTTGTACTTAAGTCTACATTGAGCCTTTTGTATTTAATTCCCATGCAATTTCTGTGTTTCATCGTCAATAAGAAGGTCACAGAGATACAGTAAACCTGAAGTGAAGCATCGGAATCAATAACTAGTGTCACAGGAATGGTTCAAAACATAAACAGTAAAAAGAGTCAGTTTTCTTGTCCTTATGTCGGCATTGTGCCTTTTGTATTTAGTTCCGATGCAATTTCTGTGTTTCATCGTCAATAAGAAGGTCAGAGGGTTACAGTAAACCTGAAGTGAAGCATCGGAATCTATAACTAGTGTCACAGGAATGGATCAAAACATAGACAGTAAGAAGAGTCAGTTTTCCTGTACTTAAGTCGGCATTGTGCCTTTTGTATTTAATTCCGATGCAATTTCTGTGTTTCATCGTCATTTAGAAGGTCAGAGGGATACAGTAAACCTGAAGTGAAGCATCGGAATCTTTAACTAGTGTCACAGGAATGGATCAAAACATAGACAGCAAGAAGAGTCAATTTCTTGTACTTAAGTCGGCATTGTGCCTTCTCTGTTAAATTCCGATGCAATTTCTGTGTTTCGGCGTCGATAAGAAGGTCCAAGGGATACAGTAAACCTGAAGTGAAGCATCGGTATCTAAAACCGGTCTCAGAGGAAAGGTTCAAACATAGACAGTAAGAAGAGCCAGTCTTCTTGTACATGAGTCGGCATTGTGCCTTTTGTATTTAATTCCGATGCAATTTCTGTGTGTCATCGTCAATAAGAAGGTCAGCTGGATACATTAAACCTGAAGCGAAGCATCGGAATCTATAACTAGTGTCACAGGAATGGTTCAAAACTTAGACAGGTAGTATAGCCAGTCTTCTTGTACTTGAGTCGGCATTGTGCCTTTTGTATATAATTCCGATGCAATTTCTGTGTTTCATCGTCAATACGAAGGTCAGAGGGATACAGTAAACCTGAAGTGAAGCATCGGAATCTATAACTAGTGTCACAGGAATGGTTCAAAACATAGACAGTAAGAAGAGTCAGTTTTCCTGTACTTAAGTCGGCATTGTGCTTTTTGTCTGTAATTCCGATGCAATTTCTGTGTTTCATCGTCAATTAGAAGGTCAGATGGATACAGTAAACCTGAAGTGAAGCATCGGAATCTTTAACTAGTGTCACAGAATGGTTCAAACATAGACAGTAAGAAGAGTCAGTTTTCTTGTACTTGAGTCGGCATTGTGCCTTTTGTATTTAATTCCGAAGCAATTTCTGTGTTTCATCGTGAATACGACGGTGAGAGGGATACAGTAAACCTGAAGTGAAGCATCGGAATCTATAACTAGTGTCACAGGAATAATTCGAAACATAGACAGTAAGAAGAGTCAGTCTTCTTTTACTTAAGTCGGCATTGTGCCTTTTGTATATATTTCCGATGCAATTTCTGTGTTTCATCGGCAATAAGAAAGTCAGAGGGATACAGTAAACCTGAAGTGAAGCAACGGAATCTATAACTAGTGTCACAGGAGTGGTTCAAAACGTAGACAGTACGAAGGGTCAGTCTTCTTGTTCTCAAGTCGGCATTGTGCCTTTTGTATTTAATTAAGATGCAATTTCTGTGTTTCATCGTCAATAATAAGGTCAGAGGCATACAGTATACCTGAAGTGAAGCATCGGAACTATAACTAGTGTCACAGGAATGGTTTAAAACGTAGACAGTAAGAAGAGTCAGTCTTCTTGTACTTAAGTCGGCATTGTGCCTTTTGTATTTAATTATGATGCAATGTCTGTACTTTATCGTCAATAAGAAGGTCAAAGGGATACAGTGAACGTGAAGTGAAGAAATGGAGTCTATAACTAGTGTCACAGGGATGGTTCAAAACATAGACAGTAAGAAGAGTCAGCCTCCTTGTATTTAAGTCGCCATTGTGCCTTTTATATATAATTCCGATGCAATTACTGTGTTTCATCGTCTATAAGAAGTTCAGAGGGATACAGTAAACCTGAAGTGAAGCATCGGAATCTATAACTAGCGTCACAGGAATGGTTCAAAACATAGAGAGTAAGAAGAGTCAGTCTTTTTGTACTTATGTCGCACTGTGCCTTTTGTATCTAATTCCGATGCAATTTCTGTGTTTCATCGTCAATACGAAGGTCAGAGGGATACAGTAAACCTGAAGTGAAGCATCGGCATCTATAACTAGTGTCACAGGAATGGTTCAAACATAGACAGTAAGAAGAGTCAGTTTTCTTGTACTTAAGTCGGCATTGTGCCTTTTGTATTTAATTCCGATGCAATTTCTGTGTTTCATCGTCAATAAGAAGGTCACAGAGATACAGTAAACCTGAAGTGAAGCATCGGAATCAATAACTAGTGTCACAGGAATGGTTCAAAACATAAACAGTAAAAAGAGTCAGTTTTCTTGTCCTTATGTCGGCATTGTGCCTTTTGTATTTAGTTCCGATGCAATTTCTGTGTTTCATCGTCAATAAGAAGGTCAGAGGGTTACAGTAAACCTGAAGTGAAGCATCGGAATCTATAACTAGTGTCACAGGAATGGTTCAAAACATAGACAGTAAGAAGAGTCAGTTTTCCTGTACTGAAGTCGGCATTGTGCCTTTTGTATTTAATTCCGATGCAATTTCTGTGTTTCATCGTCAATTAGAAGGTCAGAGGGATACAGTAAACCTGAAGTGAAGCATCGGAATCTTTAACTAGTGTCACAGGAATGGATCAAAACATAGACAGCAAGAAGAGTCAATTTTCTTGTACTTAAGTCGGCATTGTGCCTTCTCTGTTAAATTCCGATGCAATTTCTGTGTTTCGGCGTCGATAAGAAGGTCCAAGGGATACAGTAAACCTGAAGTGAAGCATCGGTATCTAAAACCGGTCTCAGAGGAAAGGTTCAAAACATAGACCGTAAGAAGAGCCAGTCTTCTTGTACATGAGTCGGCATTGTGCCTTTTGTATTTAATTCCGATGCAATTTCTGTGTATCATCGTCAATAAGAAGGTCAGCTGGATACAGTAAACCTGAAGCGAAGCATCGGAATCTATAACTAGTGTCACAGGAATGGTTCAAAACTTAGACAGGTAGTATAGCCAGTCTTCTTGTACTGAGTCGGCATTGTGCCTTTTGTATATAATTCCGATGCAATTTCTGTGTTTCATCGTCAATACGAAGGTCAGAGGGATACAGTAAACCTGAAGTGTGAAGCTTTGGAATCTATAACTAGTGTCACAGGAATGGTTCAAAAACATAGACAGTAAGAAGAGTCAGTTTTCCTGTACTTAAGTCGGCATTGTGCTTTTTGTCTGTAATTCCGATGCAATTTTCTGTGTTTCATCGTCAATTAGAAGGTCAGATGGATACAGTAAACCTGAAGTGAAGCATCGGAATCTTTAACTAGTGTCACAGGAATGGTTCAAACATAGACAGTAAGAAGAGTCAGTTTTCTTGTACTTGAGTCGGCCATTGTGCTTTTGTATTTAATTCCGAAGCAATTTCTGTGTTTCATCGTGAATACTACGGTGAGAGGGATACAGTAAACCTGAAGTGAAGCATCGGAATCTATAACTAGTGTCACAGGAATAATTCGAAACATAGACAGTAAGAAGAGTCAGTCTTCTTTTACTTAAGTCGGCATTGTGCCTTTTGTATATATTTCCGATGCAATTTCTGTGTTTCATCGGCAATAAGAAGGTCAGAGGGATACAGTAAACCTGAAGTGAAGCAACGGAATCTATAACTAGTGTCACAGGAGTGGTTCAAAACGTAGGACAGTACGAAGGGTCAGTCTTCTTGTTCTCAAGTCGGCATTGTGCCTTTTGTATTTAATTAAGATGCAATTTCTGTGTTTCATCGTCAATAATAAGGTCAGAGGCATACAGTATACCTGAAGTGAAAGCATCGGAACCTATAACTAGTGTCACAGGAATGGTTTAAAACGTAGACAGTAAGAGAGTCAGTCTTCTTGTACTTAAGTCGGCATTGTGCCTTTTGTATTTAATTAGGATGCAATGTCCTGTACTTTATCGTCAATAAGAAGGTCAAAGGATACAGTGAACGTGAAGTGAAGAAATGGAGTCTATAACTAGTGTCACAGGGATGGTTCAAAACATAGACAGTAAGAAGAGTCAGCCTCCTTGTACTTAAGTCGCCATTGTGCCTTTTATATATAATTCCGATGCAATTACTGTGTTTCATCGTCTATAAGAAGTTCAGAGGGATACAGTAAACCTGAGTGAAGCATCGGAATCTATAACTAGCGTCACAGGAATGGTTCAAAACATAGAGAGTAAGAAGAGTCAGTCTTTTTGTACTTATGTCGGCATTGTGCCTTTTGTATCTAATTCCGATGCAATTTCTGTGTTTCATCGTCCAATACGAAGGTCAGAGGGATACAGTAAACCTGAAGTGAAGCATCGGCATCCTATAACTAGTGTCACAGGAATGGTTCAAACATAGACAGTAAGAAGAGTCAGTTTTCTTGTACTTAAGTCGGCATTGTGCCTTTTGTATTTAATTCCGATGCAATTTCTGTGTTTCATCGTCAATAAGAAGGTCACAGAGATACAGTAAACCTGAAGTGAAGCATCGGGAATCAATAACTAGTGTCACAGGAATGGTTCAAAACATAAACAGTAAAAATAGTCAGTTTTCTTGTCCTTATGTCGGCATTGTGCCTTTTGTATTTAGTTCCGATGCAATTTCTGTGTTTCATCGTCAATAAGAAGGTCAGAGGGTTACAGTAAACCTGAAGTGAAGCATCGGAATCTATACTAGTGTCACAGGAATGGTTCAAAACATAGACAGTAAGAAGAGTCAGTTTTCCTGTACTGAAGTCGGCATTGTGCCTTTTGTATTTAATTCCGATGCAATTTCTGTGTTTCATCGTCAATTAGAAGGTCAGAGGGATACAGTAAACTGAAGTGAAGCATCGGAATCTTTAACTAGTGTCACAGGAATGGATCAAAACATAGACAGCAAGAAGAGTCAATTTTCTTGTACTTAAGTCGGCATTGTGCTTTTTGTATGTAATTCCGATGCAATTTCTGTGTTTCATCGTCAATTAGAAGGTCAGATGGATACAGTAAACCTGAAGTGAAGCATCGGAATCTTTAACTAGTGTCACAGGAATGGTTCAAATCATAGACAGTTAGGAGAGTCAGTTTTCCTGTATTTAAGTCGGCATTGTGCCTTTTGTATGTATTCCGATGCAATTTCTGTGTTCATTGTCAATAAGAAAGGTCAGAGGGATACAGTAAACCTGAAGTGAAGCATCGGAATTTATAACTAGTGTCACAGGAATGGTTCAAACATAGACAGTAAGAAGAGTCAGTTTTATTGTACTTAAGTCGCCATTGTGCATTTTGTATTTAATTCCGATGCAATATCTGTGTTTCATCGTCAATACGAAGGTCAGAGGGATACAGTAAACCTGAAGTGAAGCATCGGTATCTAAAACCGGTCTCAGAGGAAAGGTTCAAAACATAGACAGTAAGAAGAGCCAGTCTTCTTGTACATGAGTCGGCATTGTGATTTTTGTATTTAATTCCGATGCAATTTCTGTGTATCATCGTCAATAAGAAGGTCAGCTGGATACAGTAAACCTGAAGCGAAGCATCGGAATCTATAACTAGTGTCACAGGAATGGTTCAAAACTTAGACAGGTAGTATAGCCAGTCTTCTTGTACTTGAGTCGGCATTGTGCCTTTTGTATTTAATTCCGATGCAATTTCTGTGACTCATCGTCAATAGGAAGCTCAGAGGGATACAGTAAACCTGAAGTGAAGCATCGGAATTTATAACTAGTGTCACAGGAATGGTTCAAACATAGACAGTAAGAAGAGTCAGTTTTATTGTACTTAAGTCGCCATTGTGCATTTTGTATTTAATTCCGATGCAATATCTGTGTTTCATCGTCAATACGAAGGTCAGAGGGATACAGTAAACCTGAAGTGAAGCATCGGAATCTATAACTAGTGTCACAGGAATGGTTCAAAACATAGACAGTAAGAAGAGTCAGTTTTCCTGTACTTAAGTCGGCATTGTGCTTTTTGGATGTACTTCCGATGCAATTTCTGTGTTTCATCGTCAATTAGAAGGTCAGATGGATACAGTAAACCTGAAGTGAAGCATCGGAATCTTTAACTAGTGTCACAGGAATGGTTCAAATCATAGACAGTTAGGAGAGTCAGTTTTCCTGTATTTAAGTCGGCATTGTGCCTTTTGTATGTAATTCCGATGCAATTTCTGTGTTTCATTGTCAATAAGAAGGTCAGAGGGATACAGTAAACCTGAAGCGAATCATCGGAATCTATAACTAGTGTCACAGGAATGGTTCAAAGCATAGACAGGAAGTATAGCCAGTCTTCTTGTACTTGAGTCGGCATTGTGCCTTTTGTATTTAATTCCGAAGCAATTTCTGTGTTTCATCGTGAATACGATGGTGAGAGGGATACAGTAAACCTGAAGTGAAGCATCGGAATCTATAACTAGTGTCACGGGAATAATTCAAAACATAGACAGTAAGAAGAGTCAGTCTTCTTTTACTTATGTCGGCATTGTGCCTTTTGTATATATTTCCGATGCAATTTCTGTGTTTCATCGTTAATAAGAAGGTCAGAGGGATACAGTAAACCTGTAGTGAAGCAACGGAATCTATAACTAGTGTCACAGGAATGGTTCAAAACGTAGACAGTACGAAGAGTCAGTCTTCTTGTTCTGAAGTCGGCATTGTGCCTTTTGTATTTAATTAAGATGCAATTTCTGTGTTTAATCGTCAATAATAAGGTCAGAGGGATACAGTATACCTGAAGTGAAGCATCGGAATCTATAACTAGTGTCACAGGAATGGTTCAAAACGTAGACAGTAAGAAGAGTCAGTCTTCTTGTACTTAAGTCGGCATTGTGCCTTTTGTATTTAATTATGATGCAATTTCTGTATTTCATCGTCAATAAGAAGGTCAAAGGGATACAGTGAACGTGAAGTGAAGCAATGGAGTCTATAACTAGCGTCACAGGGATGGTTCAAAACATAGACAGTAAGAAGAGTCAGCCTTCTTGTACTTAAGTCGCCATGGTGCCTTTTATATATAATTCCGATGCAATTTCTGTGTTTCATCGTCTATAAGAAGTTCAGAGGGATACAGTAAACCTGAAGTGAAGCATCGGAATCTATAACTAGCATCACAGGAATGGTTCCAAACATAGACAGTAAGAAGAGTCAGTTTTCTGGTACTTAAGTCGGCATTGTGCCTTTTGTATTTAATTCCGATGTAATTTCTGTGTTTCATCGTCAATAAGAAGGTCAGAGGGATACTGTAAACCTTAAGTGAAGCATCGGAATCTATAACTAGTGTTACAGGAATGGTTCAAAACATAGAGAGTAAGAAGAGTCAGTCTTTTTGCACTTGAGTCGGCATTGTGCCTTTTGTATCTAATTCCGATGCAATTTCTGTGTTTCATCGTCAATACGAAGGTCAGAGGGATACAGTAAACCTGAAGTAAAGCATCGGAATCTATAACTAGTGTCACCGGAATGGTTCAAAACATAGACAGTAAGAAGAGTCAGTCTTCTTGTACTTAGGTCTGCATTGTGCCTTTTGTATATAATTCCGATGCAATTTCTGTGTTTCATCGTCAATAAGAAGCTCAGAGGGATACAGTAAACCTGAAGAGAAGCATCGGAATCTATAACTAGTGTCACAGGAATGGTTCAAAAAATTGACAGTAAGAAGAGTCAGTGTTCTTGTACTGAAGTCAGCATTGTGCCATTTGTATTTAATTAAGATGCAATTTCTGTGTTTCATCGGAAATAATAAGGTCAGAGGGATACAGTATACCTGAAGTGAAGCATCGGAATCTATAACTAGTGTCGCTGGAATGGTTCAAATCATTGACAGTAAGAAGAATCAGTCATCTTGTACTTAAGTCGGCATTGTGCATTTTGTATTTAATTCCGAAGCATTTTCTGTGTTTCATCGTCAATAAGAGGGTCACAGGGATACAGTAAAGCTGATGTGATGCATCGGAATCTATAACTAGTGTCACAGGAATGGTTCAAAACATAGATATTAAGAAGTGTCTGCTTTCTTGTACCTAAGTCGGCATTGTGCCTTTTCTATTTAATTCCGTTGCAATTTCTGTGTTTCGTCGTCAATAACAAGGTCCAAGGGATACAGTTAACCTGAAGCGAAGCATCGGAATCTAAAACCGGTCTCACAGGAAAGCTTCAAAACATAGACAGTAAGAAGAGCCAGTCTTCTTGTACTTAAGTCGGCATTGTGCCTTTTGTATATAATTCCGATGCAATTTCTGTGTTTCATCGTCAATAAGAAGGTCAGAGGGATACAGTAAACCTGAAGTGAAGCAACGGAATCTATAACTAGTGTCACAGGAATGGTTCAAAAAATAGACTGAAAGAAGAGTCAGTGTTCTTGTTCTGAAGTCGGCATTGTGCCATTTGTATTTAATTAAGATGCAATTTCTGTGTTTCATCGTCAATAATAAAGGTCAGAGGGATACAGTATACCTGAAGTGAAGCATCGGAATCTATAACTATTGTCACAGGAGTGGTTCAAATCATAGACAGTTAGAAGAGTCAGTCTTCTTGTAGTTAAGTCGTCATTGTGCCTTTTGTATTTAATTCCGGTGCAATTTCTGTGTGTCATCGTCAATACGAAGGTCAGAGGAATACAGTAAACCAGAAGTGAAGCATCGGGATCTATAACTAGTGTCACAGGAATGATTCAAAACATAGACAGTATGAAGAGTCAGTCTTCTTGTACTTAAGTCAGCATTGTGATTTTTGTATTTAATTCCGTAGCAATTTACGTGATTCATCGTCAATAAGAAGGTCAGAGGGATACAGTAAACCTGAAGTGAAGCATCGCAATCTATAACTAGTGTCACAGGAATGGTTCAAAACATAGACAGTAAGAAGAGTCAGTTTTGTTGTACTTAATTCGGCATTGTGTGTTTTGTATTTAATTCCGATGCCATTTCTGTGTTTCATCGTCAATACGAATGTTAGAGGAATACAGTAAACCTGAAATGAAACAACTGAATCTATAACTAGTGTCACAGGAATGGTTCAAAACATAGACAGCAAGAGGAGTCAGTCTTCTTGTACTTAAGTCGGCATTGTGCCTTTTGTATTTAATTCCGATGCAATTTACGTGTTTCATCGTCAATAAGAAGGTCCGAGGGATACAGTAAACCTGAAGTGAAGCGTCGGAATCTATAACTAGTGTCACAGGAGTGGTTCAAAACATAGACAGCAAGAAGAGTCATTTTCTTGTACTTAAGTCGGCATTGTGCCTTTTGTATTTAATTCCGGTGCAATTTCTGTGTTTCATCGTCAATAAGAAGGTCAGAGGGATACAGTAATCCTGAAGTGAAGCATCGGAATCTGTAACTAGTGTCACAGGAATGGTTCAAAGCATAGACAGTAAGAAGGGTCAGTGTTCTTGTACTGAAGTCGGCATTGTGCCTTTTGCAATTTATTAAGATGCAATTTCTGTGTTTCATCGTCAATAATAAGGTCACAGGGATACAGTAAACCTGAAGTGAAGCATCGGAATCTATAAGTAGTGTCACAGGAATGGTTCAAAACATAGACAGTAAGAAGAAGCAGTCTTCTTATACTTAAGTCGCCATTGTGCATTTTGTATTTAATTCCGATGCAATATCTGTGTTTCATCGTCAATACGAAGGTCAGAGGGATACAGTAAACCTGAAGTGAAGCATCGGAATCTATAACTACTGTCACAGAAATGGTTCAAAACGTAGACAGTAAGAAGAGTCAGTTTTCCTGTACTTAAGTCGGCATTGTGCCTTTTGTATGTAATTCCGATGCAATTTCTGTGTTTCATCGTCAATTGGAAGGTCAGAGGGATACAGTAAACCTGAAGTGAAGCATCGGAATCTTTAACTAGTGTCACAGGAATGGTTCAAATCATAGACAGTAAGAAGAGTCAGTTTTCCTGTACTGAAGTCGGAATTGTGCCTTTTGTATGTAATTCCGATGCAATTTCTGTGTTTCATTGTCAATAAGAAGGTCAGAGGGATAAAGGAAAGCTTAAGCGAATCATCTGAATCTATAACTAGTGTCACAGGAATGGTTCAAAGCATAGACAGGAAGAATAGCCAGTCTTCTTGTACTTGAGTCGGCATTGTGCCTTTTGTATTTAATTCCGAAGCAATTTCTGTGTTTCATCGTGAATACGACGGTGAGAGGGATACAGTAAACCTGAAGTGAAGCATCGGAATCTGTAACTAGTGTCACGGGAATAATTCAAAACATAGACAGTAAGAAGAGTCAGTCTTCTTTTACTTAAGTCGGCATTGTGCCTTTTGTATATATTTCCGATGCAATTTCTGTGTTTCATCGTCAATAATAAGGTCAGAGGGATACAGTATACCTGAAGTGAAGCATCGGAATCTATAACTAGTGTCACAGGAATGGTTCAAAACGTAGACAGTAAGAAGTGTCAGTCTTCTTGTACTTAAGTCAGCATTGTGCCTTTTGTATTTAATTATGATGCAATTTCTGTACTTCATCGTCAATAAGAAGGCCAAAGGGATACAGTGAACGTGAAGTGAACCAATGGAGTCTATAACTAGCGTCACAGGGATGGTTCAAAACATAGACAGTAAGAAGAGTCAGCCTTCTTGTACTTAAGTCGCCGATGTGCCTTTTATATATAATTCCGATGCAATTTCTGTGTTTCATCGTCTATAAGAAGTTCAGAGGGATACAGTAAACCTGAAGTGAAGCATCGGAATCTATAGCTAGCATCACAGGAATGGTTCAAAACATAGACAGTAAGAAGAGTCAGTTTTCTTGTACTTAAGTCGGCTTTGTGGCTTTTGTATTTAATTCCGATGTAATTTCTGTGTTTCATCGTCAATAAGAAGGTCAGAGGGATACAGTAAACCTTAAGTGAAGCATCGGAATCTATAACTAGTGTTACAGGAATGGTTCAAAACATAGAGAGTAAGAAGAGTCAGTCTTTTTGTACTTAAGTCGGCATTATGCCTTTTGTATTTAATTAAGATGGAGTTTCTGTGTTTCATCGTCAATAATAAAGTCAGAGGGATACAGTATACCTGAAGTGAAGCATCGGAATCTATAACTAGTGTCACAGGAATTGTTCAAAACATAGACAGTAATAAGAGTCAGTCTTCTTGTACTTGAGTCGGCATTGTGCCTTTGTATTTAATTCCGATGCAATTTCTGTGTTTCATCGTCAGTACGACGGTCAGAGTGATACAGTAAACCTGAAGTGAAGCATCAGAATCTATAATAGTGTCACAGGAATGGTTCAAAACATAGACAGTAAGAAGAGTTAGTCTTCTTGTACTTAAGTCGGCATTGTGCCTTTTGTATTCAATTAAGGTGCAATTTCGGTGTTTCATCGTCAATAATAAAGTCGGAGGGATACAGTATACCTGAGGTGAAGCATCGGAATCTATAACTAGTGTCACAGGAATGGTTCAAAACATAGACAGTAATAAGAGTCAGTCTTCTTGTACTTAAGTCGGCATTGTGCCATTTGTATATAATTCCGATGCAATTTCTGTGTTTCATCGTCAATAAGAAGGTCAGAGGGATACAGTAAACCTAAAGTGAAGCAACGGAAACTATAACTAGTGTCACAGGAATGGCTAAAAAAATAGACTGAAAGAAGAGTCAGTGTTCTTGTTCTGAAGTCGGCATTGTGCCATTTGTATTTAATTAAGATGCAATTTCTGTGTTTCATCGTCAATAATAAAGGTCAGAGGGATACAGTATACCTGAAGTGAAGCATCGGAATCTATAACTAGTGTCACAGGAATGGTTCAAATCATAGACAGTAAGAAGAGTCAGTCTTCTTGTACTTAAGTCGGCATTGTGCCTTTTGTATTTAATTCCGATGCAATTTCTGTGTGTCATCGTCAATACGAAGGTCAGAGGAATACAGTAAACCAGAAGTGAAGCATCGGGATCCATAACTTGTGTCACAGGAATGGTTCAAAACATAGACAGTAGGAAGAGTCAGTCCTCTTGTACTTAAGTCGGCATGCCTTTTGTATTTAATTCCGAAGCAATATCTGTGTTTCTTCGTCAATAAGAAGGTCAGAGGGATACAGTAAACCTGAAGTGAAGCTTCGGAATCTATAACTAGTGTCACAAAGTGTTTCAAAACATAGACAGTAAGAAGAGCCAATCTTCTTGTACTTGAGTCGGCATTGTGCCTTTTGTATTTAATTCCGATGCAATTTCTGTGTTTCATCGTCAATAAGAAGTTCAGAGGGATACAGTAAACCTGAAGTGAAGCATCAGAATCTATAACTAGTGCACAGGAATTGTTCAAACATAGACAGTATGAAGAGTCAGTCTTCTTGTACTTAAGTCGGCATTGTGCCATTTGTATTTAATTCCGATGCAATTTACGTGTTTTATCGTCAATAAGAAGGTCACAGGGATATAGTAAACCTGAAGTGAAGCATCGGAATCTATAACTAGTGTCACAGGAATGGTTCAAAGCATAACCAGTAAGAAGAGTCAGTTTTCTTGTACTTAAGTCGGCATTGTGCCTTTTGTATTTAATTAAGTTGCAATTTCTGTGTTTCATCGTCAATAATAAGGTCAGAATGATACAGTATACCTGAAGTGAAGCATCGGAATCTATAACTAGCGTCACAGGAATGGTTCAAAACATAGACAGTAATAAGAGTCAGTCTTCTTGTAACAAGTCGGCATTGTGCCTTTTGTATATAATTCCGATGCAATTTCAGTGTTTCATCGTCAATAAGAAGGTCAGAGGGATACAGTAAACCTGAAGTGAAGCAACGGAATTTATAACTAGTGTCACAGGAATGGTTCAAAAAATAGACAGTAAGAAGAGTCAGTGTTCTTGATCTGAAGTCGTCTTTGTGCCATTTGTATTTAATTAAAATGCAATTTCTGTGTTTCATCGTCAATAATAAGGTCAGAGGGATACAGTATACCTGAAGTGAAGCATCGGAATCTATAACTACTGTCACAGGAACGGTTCAAATCATAGGCAGTAAGAAGAGTCAGTCTTCTTGTACTTAAGTCGGCATTGTGCCTTTTGTATGTAATTCCGATGCAATTTCTGTGTTTCATCCTCAATACGAAGGTCAGAGGGATACAGTAAACCAGAAGTGAAGCATCGGGATCTATTACTAGTGTCACAGGAATGGTTCCAAACATAGACAGTATGAAGAGTCTGTCTTCTTGTACTTAAGTCAGCATTGTGTCTTTTGTATTTAATTCCGATGCAATTTACGTGTTTCATCGTCAATGAGAGGGTCAGAGGGATACAGTAAACCAGAAGTGAAGCATCGGAATCTATAAGTAGTGTCACAGGAATGGTTCAAATCATAGACAGTGAGAAGGGTCAGTCTGTTTGTACTTAAGTCGGCATTGTGCCTTTTGTATTTAATTCCGATGCAATTTCTGTGTTTCATCGTCAATACGAAGGTCAGAGGGATACAGTTAACCTGAAGTGAAGCATCGGAATCTATAACTAGTGTCACAGGAATGGTTGAAATCATAGACAGTAGGACGAGTCAGTCCTCTTGTACTTAAGTCGGCATTGTGCCTTTTGTATTTAATTCCGAAGCAATATCTGTGTTTCTTCGGCAATAAGAAGGTCAGGGGGATACAATAAACCTGAAGTGAAGCATCGGAATCTATAACTAGTGTCACAGAAATGGTTCAAAACATACGCAGTAAGAAGAGCCAGTCTTCTTGTACTTGAGTCGGCATTGTGCCTTTTGTATTTAATTCCGATGCAAATTCTGTGTTTCATCGTCAACAAGAAGGTCAGAGGGATACAGTAAACCTGAAGTGAAGCATCGGAATCTATAACTAGTGTCACAGGAATGGTTCAAAACATAGACAGTAATAAGAGTCAGTCTTCTTGTACTTAAGTCGGCATTGTGCCTTTTGTATTTAATTAAGATGCAATTTCTGTGTTTCATCGTCCATAATAAGGTCAGAGGGATACAGTATACCTGAAGTGAAGCATCGGAATCTATAACTAGTGTCACAGGAATGGTTCAAAACATAGACAGTAATAAGAGTCAGTCTTCTTGTACTTAAGTCGGCATTGTGCCTTTTGTATTTAATGAAGATGCAATTTCTGTGTTTCATCGTCCATAATAAGGTCAGGGGGATACAGTATACCTGAAGTGAAGCATCGGAATCTATAACTAGTGTCACAGGAATGGTTCAAAACATAGACAGTGATAAGAGTCAGTCTTCTTGTACTTAAGTCGGCATTGTGCCTTTTGTATATAATTCCGATGCAATATCTGTGTTTCATCGTCTATAAGAAGCTCAGAGGGATACAGTAAACCTGAAGTGAAGCTTCGGAATCTATAACTAGTGTCACAGGAATGGTTCAAAACATAGACAGTAAGAAGAGTTAATTTTCTTGTACTTAAGTCGGCGTTGTGCCTTTTGTATTTAATTCCGAAGCAATTTCTGTGTTTCATCGTCAATACGAAGGTCAGAGGGATACAGTTAACCTGAAGTGAAGCATCGGAATCTATAACTAGTGTCACAGGAATGGTTCAAAACATAGACAGTAAGAAGAGTCAGTCCTCTTGTACTTAAGTCGCCATTGTGCCTTTTGTATTTAATTCCGAAGCAATATCTGTGTTTCTTCGTCAATAAGAAGGTCAGGGGGATACAGTAAACCTGAAGTGAAGCATCGGAATCTATAACTAGTGTCACAGAAATATTTCAAAACATACACAGTAAGAAGAGCCAGTCTTCTTGTACTTGAGTCGACATTGTGAATTTTGTATTTAATTCCGATGCAATTTCTGTGTTTCATCGTCAACAAGAAGGTCAGAGGGATACAGTAAACCTGAAGTGAAGCATCGGAATCTATAACTAGTGTCACAGGAATTGTTCAAAACGTAGACAGTATGAAGAGTCAGTCTTCTTGTACTTAAGTCGGCATTGTGCCTTTTGTATTTAATTCCGATGCAATTTACGTGTTTCACCGTTAATAATAAGGTCAGAGGGATACAGTATACCTGAAGTGAAGCATCGGAATCTATAACTAGTGTCACAGGAATGGTTCAAAACATAGACAGTAATAAGAGTCAGTCTTCTTGTACTTAAGTCGGCATTGTGCCTTTTGTATTTAATTAAGATGCAATTTCTGTGTTTCATCGTCAATAATAAGGGCAGAGGGATACAGTATACCTGAAGTGAAGCATCGGAATCTATAACTAGTGTCACAGGAATGGTTCAAAACATAGACAGTAATAAGAGTCAGTCTTCTTGTACTTAAGTCGGCATTGTGCCTTTTGTATATAATTCCGATGCAATATCTGTGTTTCATCGTCAATACGAAGGTCAGAGGGATACAGTAAACCAGAAGTGAAGCATCGGGATCTATTACTAGTGTCACAGGAATGGTTCCAAACATAGACAGTATGAAGAGTCTGTCTTCTTGTACTTAAGTCAGCATTGTGCCTTTTGTATTTAATTCCGATGCAATTTACGTGTTTCATCGTCAATAAGAATGTCAGAGGGATACAGTAAACCAGAAGTGAAGCATCGGAATCTATAAGTAGTGTCACAGGAATGGTTCAAAACATAGACAGTGAGAAGAGTCAGTCTATTTGTACTTAAGTCGGCATTGTGCCTTTTGTATTTAATTCCGATGCAATTTCTGTGTTTCATCGTCAATACGAAGGTCAGAGGGATACAGTTAACCTGAAGTGAAGCATCGGAATCTATAACTAGTGTCACAGGAATGGTTGAAAACATAGCAGTAGGACGAGTCGGGTCCTCTTGTACTTAAGTCGGCATTGTGCCTTTTGTATTTAATTCCGAAGCAATATCTGTGTTTCTTCGTCAATAAGAAGGTCAGGGGGATACAGTAAACCTGAAGTGAAGCATCGGAATCTATAACTAGTGTCACAGAAATGGTTCAAAACATAGACAGTAAGAAGAGTCAGTCTTCTTGTACTTGAGTCGGCATTGTGCCTTTTGTATTCAATTCCGATGCAATTTCTGTGTTTCATCGTCAACAAGAAGGTCAGAGGGATACAGTAAACCTGAAGTGAAGCATCGGAATCTATAACTAGTGTCACAGCAATTGTTCAAAGCATAGACAGTATTAAGAGTCAGTCATCTTGTACTTAAGTCGGCATTGTGCCTTTTGTATATAATTCCGATGCAATATCTGTGTTTCATCGTCTATAAGAAGCTCAGAGGGATACAGTAAACCTGAAGTGAAGCTTCGGAATCTATAACTAGTGTCACAGGAATGGTTCAAAACATAGACAGTAAGAAGATTTAGTTTTCTTGTACTTAAGTCGGCGTTGTGCCTTTTGTATTTAATTCCGAAGCAATTTCTGTGTTTCATCGTCAATACGAAGGTCAGAGGGATACAGTTAACCTGAAGTGAAGCATCGGAATCTATAACTAGTGTCACAGGAATGGTTCAAAACATAGACAGTAAGAAGAGTCAGTCCTCTTGTACTTAAGTCGGCATTGTGCCTTTTGTATTTAATTCCGAAGCAATATCTGTGTTTCTTCGTCAATAAGAAGGTCAGGGGGATACAGTAAACCTGAAGTGAAGCATCGGAATCTATAACTAGTGTCACAGAAATGGTTCAAAACATACACAGTAAGAAGAGCCTGTCTTCTTGTACTTGAGTCGGCATTGTGCCTTTTGTATTTAATTCCGATGCAATTTCTATGTTTCATCGTCAATAAGAAGTTCAGAGGGATACAGTAAACCTGAAGTGAAGCATCAGAATCTATAACTAGTGTCACAGGAATTGTTCAAAACATAGACAGTATGAAGAGTCAGTCTTCTTGTACTTAAGTCGGCATTGTGCCATTTGTATTTAATTCCGATGCAATTTACGTGTTTTATCGTCAATAAGAAGGTCACAGGGATATAGGAAACCTGAAGTGAAGCATCGGAATCTATAACTAGTGTCACAGGAATGGTTCAAAGCATAACGAGTAAGAAGAGTCAGTTTTCTTGTACTTAAGTCGGCATTGTGCCTTTTGTATTTCATTAAGTTGCAATTTCTGTGTTTCATCGTCAATAATAAGGTCAGAGGGATACAGTACACCTGAAGTGAAGCATCGGAATCTATAACTAGCGTCACAGGAATGGTTCAAAACATAGACAGTAATAAGAGTCAGTCTTCTTGTAACAAGTCGGCATTGTGCCTTTTGTATATAATTCCGATGCAATTTCTGTGTTTCATCGTCAATAAGAAGGTTAGAGGGATACAGTAAACCTGAAGTGAAGCAACGGAATTTATAACTAGTGTCACAGGAATGGTTCAAAAAATAGACAGTAAGAAGAGTCAGTGTTCTTGTTCTGAAGTCGCCTTTGTGCCATTTGTATTTAATTAAGATGCAATTTCTGTGTTTCATCGTCAATAATAAGGTCAGAGGGATACAGTATACCTGAAGTGAAGCATCGGAATCTATAACTAGTGTCACAGGAATGGTTCAAAACATAGACAGTAATAAGAGTCAGTCTTCTTGTACTTAAGTCGGCATTGTGCCTTTTGTATTTAATTAAGATGCAATTTCTGTGTTTCATCGTCCATAATAAGGTCAGAGGGATACAGTATACCTGAAGTGAAGCATCGGAATCTATAACTAGTGTCACAGGAATGGTTCAAAACATAGACAGTAATAAGAGTCAGTCTTCTTGTACTTAAGTCGGCATTGTGCCTTTTGTATATAATTTCGATGCAATATCTGTGTTTCATCGTCTATAAGAAGCTCAGAGGGATACAGTAAACCTGAAGTGAAGCTTCGGAATCTATAACTAGTGTCACAGGAATGGTTCAAAACATAGACAGTAAGAAGAGTTAATTTTCTTGTACTTAAGTCGGCGTTGTGCCTTTTGTATTTAATTCCGAAGCAATTTCTGTGTTTCATCGTCAATACGAAGGTCAGAGGGATACAGTAAACCAGAAGTGAAGCATCGGGATCTATTACTAGTGTCACAGGAATGGTTCCAAGCATAGACAGTATGAAGAGTCTGTCTTCTTGTACTTAAGTCAGCATTGTGCCTTTTGTTTTTAATTCCGATGCAATTTACGTGTTTCATCGTCAATAAGAATGTCAGAGGGATACAGTAAACCAGAAGTGAAGCATCGGAATCTATAAGTAGTGTCACAGGAATGGTTCAAAACAAAGACAGTGAGAAGAGTCAGTCTATTTGTACTTAAGTCGGCATTGTGCCTTTTGTATTTAATTCCGATGCAATTTCTGTGTTTCATCGTCAATACGAAGGTCAGAGGGATACAGTTAACCTGAAGTGAAGCATCGGAATCTATAACTAGTGTCACAGGAATGGTTGAAAACATAGACAGTAGGACGAGTCAGTCCTCTTGTACTTAAGTCGGCATTGTGCCTTTTGTATTTAATTCCGAAGCAATATCTGTGTTTCTTCGTCAATAAGAAAGTCAGGGGGATACAGTAAACCTGAAGTGAAGCATCGGAATCTATAACTAGTGTCACAGAAATGGTTCAAAACATACACAGTAAGAAGAGCCAGTCTTCTTGTACTTGAGTCGGCATTGTGCCTTTTGTATTTAATTCCGATGCAATTTCTGTGTTTCATCGTCAACACGAAGGTCAGAGGGATACAGTAAACCTGAAGAGAAGCATCGGAATCTATAACTAGTGTCACAGCAATTGTTCAAAACATAGACAGTATTAAGAGTCAGTCTTCTTGTACTTAAGTCGGCATTGTGCCTATTGTATTTAATTCCGATGCAATTTACGTGTTTCACCGTTAATAATAAGGTCAGAGGGATACAGTATACCTGAAGTGAAGCATCGGAATCTATAACTAGTGTCACAGGAATGGTTCAAAACATTGACACTAATAAGAGTCAGTCTTCTTGTACTTAATTCGGCATTGTGCCTTTTGTATTTAATTAAGATGCAATTTCTGTATTTCATCGTCAATAATAAGGTCAGAGGGGTACAGTATACCTGAAGTGAAGCATCGGAATCTATAACTAGTGTCACAGGAATGGTTCACGACATAGACAGTAATAAGAGTCAGTCTTCTTGTACTTAAGTCGGCATTGTGCCTTTTGTATATAATTCCGATGCAATATCTGTGTTTCATCGTCTATAAGAAGCTCAGAAAGATACAGTAAACCTGAAGTGAAACTTCGGAATCTATAACTAGTGTCACAGGAATGGTTCAAAACTTAGACAGTGAGAAGAGTCAGTCTTTTTGTACTTAAGTCGGCATTGTGCCTTTTGTATTTAATTCTGATGCAATTTCTGTGTTTCATCGTCAATACGAAGGTCAGAGGGATACAGTAAACCAGAAGTGAAGCATCGGAATCTATCACTAGTGTCACAGGAATGGTTCAAAACATAGACAGTAGCAAGAGGCAGTCTTCTTCTACTTAAGTCGGCATTGTGCCTTTTGTATTTAATTCCGATGCAATTTACGTGTTTGATCGTCAATGAGAAGGTCAGAGGGATGCAGTAAATCTAAAGTGAAGCATCGGAATCTATAACTAGTGTCACAGGAATGGTGCAAAGCATAGACAGTAGGAAGAGTCAGTTTTCTTGTACTTAAGTCGGCATTGTGTGTTTTGTATATGATTCCGATGCAATTTCTGTGTTTCATCGTCAATAAGAAGGTCACAGGGATATAGTAAACCTGAAGTGAAGCATCGGAATCTATAACTAGTTTCACAGGAATAGTTCAAAACATAACCAGTAAGAAGAGTCAGTTTTCTTGTACTTAGGTCGGCATCGTGCCTTTTGTATTTATTTCCGATGCAATTTCTGTGTTTCATTGTCAATAAGAAGGTCAGGGCGATACAGTAAACCTGAAGTGAAGCTTCGGAATATATAACTAGTGTCACAGGAATGGTTCAAAACATAGACAGTAAGAAGAGTTAATTTTCTTGTACTCAAGTCGGCGTTGTGCCTTTTGTATTGAATTCCGAAGCAATTTCTGTGTTTCATCGTCAATACGAAGGTCAGAGGGATACAGTTAACCTGCAGTGAAGCATCGGAATCTATAACTAGTGTCACAGGGATGGTTCAAAACATAGACAGTAAGAAGAGTCAGTCCTCTTGTACTTAAGTCGGCATTGTGCCTTTTGTATTTAATTCCGAAGCAATATCTGTGTTTCTTCGTCAATAAGAAGGTCAGGGGGATACAGTAAACCTGAAGTGAAGCATCGGAATCTATAACTAGTGTCAAAGAAATGGTTCAAAACATACACAGTAAGAAGAGCCAGTCTTCTTGTACTTGAGTCGGCATTGTTCCTTTTGTATTTAATTCCGATGCAATTTCTGTGTTTCATCGTCAACAAGAAGGTCAGAGGGATACAGTAAACCTGAAGTGAAGCATCGGAATCTATAACTAGTGTCACAGCAATTGTTCAAAACATAGACAGTATTAAGAGTCAGTCTTCTTGTACTTAAGTCGGCATTGTGCCTTTTGTATTTAATTCCGATGCAATTTACGTGTTTCACCGTTAATAATAAGGTCAGAGGGATACAGTATACCTGAAGTGAAGCATCGGAATCTATAACTAGTGTCACAGGAATGGTTCAAAACATAGACAGTAATAAGAGTCAGTCTTCTTGTACATAAGTCGGCATTGTGCTTTTTGTATTTAATTAAGATGCAATTTCTGTGTTTCATCGTCAATAATAAGGTCAGAGGGATACAGTATACCTGAAGTGAAGCATCGGAATCTATAACTAGTGTCACAGGAATGGTTCAAAACATAGACAGTAATAAGAGTCAGTCTTCTTGTACTTAAGTCGGCATTGTGCCTTTTGTATATAATTCCGATGCAACATCTGTGTTTCATCGTCAATACGAAGGTCAGAGGGATACAGTAAACCAGAAGTGAAGCATCGGGATCTATTACTAGTGTCACAGGAATGGTTCCAAACATAGACAATATGAAGAGTCTGTCTTCTTGTACTTAAGTCAGCGTTGTGCCTTTTGTATTTAATTCCGATGCAATTTACGTGTTTCATCGACAATAATAAGGTCAGAGGGATACAGTAAACCAGAAGAGAAGCATGGGAATCTATAAGTAGTGTCACAGGAATGGTTCAAAACATAGACAGTGAGAAGGGTCAGACTATTTGTACTTAAGTCGGCATTGTGCCTTTTGTATTTAATTCCGATGCAATTTCTGTGTTTCATCGTCAATACGAAGGTCGGAGGGATACAGTTAACCTGAAGTGAAGCATCGGAATCTATAACTAGTGTCACAGGAATGGTTCAAAACATAGACAGTAAGAAGAGCCAGTCTTCTTTTACTTGAGTCGGCATTGTGCCTTTTGTATTTAATTCCGATACAATTTCTGTGTTTCATCGTCAACAAGAAGGTCAGAGGGATACAGTAAACCTGAAGTGAAGCATCGGAATCTATAACTAGTGTCACACCAATTGTTCAAAACATAGACAGTATTAAGAGTCAGTCTTCTTGTACTTAAGTCGGCATTGTGCCTTTTGTATTCAATTCCGATGCAATTTACGTGTTTCACCGTTAATAATAAGGTCAGAGTGATACAGTATACCTGAAGTGAAGCATCGGAATCTATAACTAGTGTCACAGGAATGGTTCAAAACATAGACAGTTATAAGAGTCAGTCTTCTTGTACTTAAGTCGGCATTGTGCCTTTTGTATTTAATTAAGATGCAATTTCTGTGTTTCATCGTCAATAATAAGGTCAGAGGGATACAGTATACCTGAAGTGAAGCATCGGAATCTATAACTAGTGTCACAGGAATGGTTCAAAACATAGACAGTAATAAGAGTCAGTCTTCTTGTACTTAAGTCGGCATTGTGCTTTTTGTATATAATTCCGATGCAATATCTGTGTTTCATCGTCTATAAGAAGCTCAGAGTGATACAGTAAACCTGAAGTGAAGCTTCGGAATCTATAACTAGTGTCACAGGAATGGTTCAAAACATAGACAGTAAGAAGAGTTAATTTTCTTGTACTTAAGTCGGCGTTGTGCCTTTTGTATTTAATTCCGAAGCAATTTCTGTGTTTCATCGTCAATACGAAGGTCAGAGGGATACAGTTAACTTGAAGTGAAGCATCGGAATCTATAACTAGTGTCACAGGAATGGTTCAAAACATAGACAGTAAGAAGAGTCAGTCCTCTTGTACTTAAGTCGGCATTGTGAATTTTGTATTTAATTCCGAAGCAATATCTGTGTTTCTTCGTCAATAAGAAGGTCAGGGGGATACAGTAAACCTGAAGTGAAGCATCGGAATCTATAACTAGTGTCACAGGAATGGTACAAAACATACACAGTAAGAAGAGCCAGTCTTCTTGTACTTAAGTCGGCATTGTGCCTTTTGTATTTAATTAAGATGCAATTTCTGTGTTTCATCGTCAATAATAAGGTCAGAGGGATACAGTATACCTGAAGTGAAGCATCGGAATCTATAACTAGTGTCACAGGAATGGTTCACGACATAGACAGTAATAAGAGTCAGTCTTCTTGTACTTAAGTCGGCATTGTGCCTTTTGTATATAATTCCGATGCAATATATGTGTTTCATCGTCTATAAGAAGCTCAGAGGGATACAGTAAACCTGAAGTGAAGCTTCGCAATCTATAACTAGTGTCACAGGAATGGTTCAAAACTTAGACAGTAAGGAGAGTTAGTTTTCTTGTACTTAAGTCCGCGTTGTGCTTTTTGTATTTAATTCCGATGCAATTTCTGTGTTTCATCGTCAATAAGAAGGTGAGAGGGATACAGTAAACCTGAAGTGAAGCATCGGAATCTATAACTAGTGTCACAGGAATGGTTCAAAACATAGACAGTGAGAAGAGTCAGTCTTTTTGTACTTAAGTCGGCATTGTGCCTTTTGTATTTAATTCTGATGCAATTTCTGTGTTTCTTCGTCAATAGGAAGGTCAGAGGGATACAGTAAACCTGAAGTGAAGCATCGGAATCTATAACTAGTGTCACAGGAATGGTTCAAAACATAGACAGTAGGTAGAGTCAGTCCTCTTGTACTTAAGTCGGCATTGTGCCTTTTGTATTTAATTCCTAAGCAATATCTGTGTATCTTCGTCAATAAGAAGGTCAGAGGGATACAGTAATCCTGAAGTGAAGCATGGGAATCTATAACTAGTGTCACAGAAATGGTTCAAAACATAGACAGTAAGAAGAGTCAGTCCTCTTGTACTTAAGTCGGCATTGTGCATTTTGTATTTAATTCCGAAGCAATATCTGTGTTTCTTCGTCAATAAGAAGGTCAGGGGGATACAGTAAACCTGAAGTGAAGCATCGGAATCTATAACTAGTGTCACAGAAATGGTTCAAAACATACACAGTAAGAAGAGCCAGTCTTCTTGTACTTGAGTCGCCATTGTGCCTTTTGTATTTAATTCCGATGCAATTTCTGTGTTTCATCGTCAACAAGAAGGTCAGAGGGATACAGTAAACCTGAAGTGAAGCATCGGAATCTATAACTAGTGGCACAGCAATTGTTCAAAACATAGACAGTATTAAGAGTCAGTCTTCTTGTAATTAAGTCGGCATTGTGCCTTTTGTATTTAATTCCGATGCAATTTACGTGTTTCACCGTTAATAATAAGGTCAGAGGGATACAGTATACCTGAAGTGAAGCATCGGAATCTATAACTAGTGTCACAGGAATGGTTCAAAACATAGACAGTAATAAGAGTCAGTCTTCTTGTACATAAGTCGGCATTGTGCTTTTTGTATTTAATTAAGATGCAATTTCTGTGTTTCATCGTCAATAATAAGGTCAGAGGGATACAGTATACCTGAAGTGAAGCATCGGAATCTATAACTAGTGTCACAGGAATGGTTCAAACATAGACAGTAATAAGAGTCAGTCTTCTTGTACTTAAGTCGGCATTGTGCCTTTTGTATATAATTCCGATGCAACATCTGTGTTTCATCGTCAATACGAAGGTCAGAGGGATACAGTAAACCAGAAGTGAAGCATCGGGATCTATTACTAGTGTCACAGGAATGGTTCCAAACATAGACAATATGAAGAGTCTGTCTTCTTGTACTTAAGTCAGCATTGTGCCTTTTGTATTAAATTCCGATGCAATTTACGTGTTTCATCGACAATATGAAGGTCAGAGGGATACAGTAAACCAGAAGTGAAGCATGGGAATCTATAAGTAGTGTCACAGGAATGGTTCAAAACATAGACAGTGAGAAGGGTCAGTCTATTTGTACTTAAGTCGGCATTGTGCCTTTTGTATTTAATTCCGATGCAATTTCTGTTTTTCATCGTCAATACGAAGGTCGGAGGGATACAGTTAACCTGAAGTGAAGCATCGGAATCTATAACTAGTGTCACAGGAATGGTTCAAAACATAGACAGTAAGAAGAGCCAGTCTTCTTTTACTTGAGTCGGCATTGTGCCTTTTGTATTTAATTCCGATACAATTTCTGTGTTTCATCGTCAACAAGAAGGTCAGAGGGATACAGTAAACCTGAAGTGAAGCATCGGAATCTATAACTAGTGTCACAGCAATTGTTCAAAACATAGACAGTATTAAGAGTCAGTCTTCTTGTACTTAAGTCGGCATTGTGCATTTTGTATTCAATTCCGATGCAATTTACGTGTTTCACCGTTAATAATAAGGTCAGAGTGATACAGTATACCTGAAGTGAAGCATCGGAATCTATAACTAGTGTCACAGGAATGGTTCAAAACATAGACAGTAATAAGAGTCAGTCTTCTTGTACTTAAGTCGGCATTGTGCCTTTTGTATTTAATTAAGATGCAATTTCTGTGTTTCATCGTCAATAATAAGGTCAGAGGGATACAGTATACCTGAAGTGAAGCATCGGAATCTATAACTAGTGTCACAGGAATGGTTCAAAACATAGACAGTAATAAGAGTCAGTCTTCTTGTACTTAAGTCGGGATTGTGCTTTTTGTATATAATTCCGATGCAATATCTGTGTTTCATCGTCTATAAGAAGCTCAGAGGGACACAGTAAACCTGAAGTGAAGCTTCGGAATCTATAACTAGTGTCACAGGAATGGTTCAAAACATAGACAGTAAGAAGAGTTAATTTTCTTGTACTTAAGTCGGCGTTGTGCCTTTTGTATTTAATTCCGAAGCAATTTCTGTGTTTCATCGTCAATACGAAGGTCAGAGGGATACAGTTAACTTGAAGTGAAGCATCGGAATCTATAACTAGTGTCACAGGAATGGTTCAAAACATAGACAGTAAGAAGAGTCAGTCCTCTTGTACTTAAGTCGGCATTGTGCCTTTTGTATTTAGATCCGAAGCAATATCTGTGATTCTTCGTCAATAAGAAGGTCAGGGGGATACAGTAAACCTGAAGTGAAGCATCGGAATCTATAACTAGTGTCACAGGAATGGTACAAAACATACACAGTAAGAAGAGCCAGTCTTCTTGTACTTAAGTCGGCATTGTGCCTTTTGTATTTAATTAAGATGCAATTTCTGTGTTTCATCGTCAATAATAAGGTCAGAGGGATACAGTATACCAGAAGTGAAGCATCGGAATCTATAACTAGTGTCACAGGAATGGTTCACGACATAGACAGTAATAAGAGTCAGTCTTCTTGTACTTAAGTCGGCATTGTGCCTTTTGTATATAATTCCGATGTAATATATGTGTTTCATCGTCTATAAGAAGCTCAGAGGGATACAGTAAACCTGAAGTGAAGCTTCGGAATCTATAACTAGTGTCACAGGAATGGTTCAAAACTTAGACAGTAAGAAGAGTTAGTTTTCTTGTACTTAAGTCCGAGTTGTGCTTTTTGTATTTAATTCCGATGCAATTTCTGTGTTTCATCGTCAATAAGAAGGTGAGAGGGATACAGTAAACCTGAAGTGAAGCATCGGAATCTATAACTAGTGTCACAGGAATGGTTCAAAACATAGACAGTGAGAAGAGTCAGTCTTTTTGTACTTAAGGCGGCATTGTGCCTTTTGTATTTAATTCTGATGCAATTTCTGTGTTTCATCGTCAATAGGAAGGTCAGAGGGATACAGTAAACCTGAAGTGAAGCATCGGAATCTATAACTAGTGTCACAGGAATGGTTCAAAACATAGAGAGTAGGTAGAGTCAGTCCTCTTGTACTTAAGTCGGCATTGTGCCTTTTGTATTTAATTCCGAAGCAATATCTGTGTATCTTCGTCAATAAGAAGGTCAGAGGGATACAGTAATCCTGAAGTGAAGCATGGGAATCTATAACTAGTGTCACAGAAATGGTTCAAATCATAGACAGTAAGAAGAGTCAGTCCTCTTGTACTTAAGTCGGCATTGTGCCTTTTGTATTTAATTCCGAAGCAATATCTGTGTTTCTTCGTCAATAAGAAGGTCAGGGGGATACAGTAAACCTGAAGTGAAGCATCGGAATCTATAAATAGTGTCACAGAAATGGTTCAAAACATACACAGTAAGAGGAGCCAGTCTTCTTGTACTTGAGTCGCCATTGTGCCTTTTGTATTTAATTCCGATGCAATTTCTGTGTTTCATCGTCAACAAGAAGGTCAGAGGGATACAGTAAACCTGAAGTGAAGCATCGGAATCTATAACTAGTGGCACAGCAATTGTTCAAAACATAGACAGTATTAAGAGTCAGTCTTCTTGTAATTAAGTCGGCATTGTGCCTTTTGTATCTAATTCCGATGCAATTTACGTGTTTCACCGTTAATAATAAGGTCAGAGGGATACAGTATACCTGAAGTGAAGCATCGGAATCTATAACTAGTGTCACAGGAATGGTTCAAAACATAGACAGTAATAAGAGTCAGTCTTCTTGTACATAGGTCGGCATTGTGAATTTTGTATTTAATTAAGATGCAATTTCTGTGTTTCATCGTCAATAATAAGGTCAGAGGGATACAGTATACCTGAAGTGAAGCATCGGAATCTATAACTAGTGTCACAGGAATGGTTCAAAACATAGACAGTAATAAGAGTCAGTCTTCTTGTATTTAAGTCGGCATTGTGCCTTTTGTATATAATTCCGATGCAACATCTGTGTTTCATCGTCAATACGAAGGTCAGAGGGATACATTAAACCAGAAGTGAAGTATCGGGATCTATTACTAGTGTCACAGGAATGGTTCCAAACATAGACTGTATGAAGAGTCTGTCTTCTTGTACTTAAGTCAGCATTGTGCCTTTTGTATTTAATTCCGATGCAATTTACGTGTTTCATCGACAATAATAAGGTCAGAGGGATACAGTAAACCAGAAGTGAAGCATGGGAATCTATAAGTAGTGTCACAGGAATGGTTCAAAACATAGACAGTGAGATGGGTCAGTCTATTTGTACTTAAGTCGGCATTGTGCCTTTTGTATTTAATTCCGATGCAATTTCTGTGTTTCATCGTCAATACGAAGGTCAGAGGGATACAGTTAACCTGAAGTGAAGCATCGGAATCTATAACTAGTGTCACAGGAATGGTTCAAAACATACACAGTAAGAAGAGCAAGTCTTCTTTTACTTAAGTCGGCATTGTGCCTTTTGTATATAATTCCGATGCAATATCTGTGTTTCATCGTCTATAAGAAGCTCAGAGGGATACAGTAAACCTGAAGTGAAACTTCGGAATCTATAACTAGTGTCACAGGAGTGGTTCAAAACATAGACAGTAAGAAGAGTTAATTTTCTTGTACTTAAGTCGGCGTTGTGCCTTTTGTATTTAATTCCGAGGCAATTTCTGTGTTTCATCGTCAATACGAAGGTCAGAGGGATACAGTTAACCTGAAGTGAAGCATCGGAATCTATAACTAGTGTCACAGGAATGGTTCAAAACATAGACAGTAAGAAGAGTCAGTCTTCTTGTACTTAAGTCGGCATTGTGCCTTTTGTATTTAATTAAGATGCAATTTCTGTGTTTCATCGTCAATAATAAGGTCAGAGGGATACAGTATACCTGAAGTGAAGCATCAGAATCTATAACTAGTGTCACAGGAATGGTTCACGACATAGACAGTAATAAGAGTCAGTCTTCTTGTACTGAAGTCGGCATTGTGCCTTTTGTATATAATTCCGATGCAATATCTGTGTTTCATCGTCTATAAGAAGGTCAGAGGGATACAGTAAACCTGAAGTGAAGCTTCGGAATCTATAACTAGTGTCACAGGATTGGTTCAAGACTTAGACAGTAAGAAGAGTTAGTTTTCTTGTACTTAAGTCGGCGTTGTGCCTTTTGTATTTAATTCCCATGCAATTTCTGTGTTTCATCGTCAATAAGAAGGTGAGAGGGATACAGTAAACCTGAAGTGAAGCATCGGAATCTATAACTAGTGTCACAGGAATGGTTCAAAACATAGACAGTGAGAAGAGTCAGTCTTTTTGTACTTAAGTCGGCATTGGGCCTTTTGAATTTAATTCTGATGCAATTTCTGTGTTTCATCGTCAATACGAAGGTCAGAGGGATACAGTAAACCAGAAGTGAAGCATCGGAATCTATAACTAGTGTCACAGGAATGGTTCAAAACATAGACAGTAGGAAGAGGCAGTCTTCTTCTACTTAAGTCGGCATTGTGCCTTTTGTATTTAATTCCGATGCAATTTACGTGTTTGATCGTCAATTAGAAGGTCAGAGGGATGCAGTAAATCTAAAGTGAAGCATCGGAATCTATAACTAGTGTCACAGGAATGGTGCAAAACATAGACAGTGAGAAGGGTCAGTCTATTTGTACTTAAGTCGGCATTGTGCCTTTTGTATATAATTCCGATGCAATATCTGTGTTTCATCGTCTATACGAAGCTCAGAGGGATACAGTAAACCTGAAGTGAAACTTCGGAATCTATAACTAGTGTCACAGGAATGGTTCAAATCATAGACAGTAAGAAGAGTTAATTTTCTTGTACTTAAGTCGGCGTTGTGCCTTTTGTATTTAATTCCGAAGCAATTTCTGTGTTTCATCGTCAATAAGAAGGTGAGAGGGATACAGTAAACCTGAAGTGAAGCATCGGAATCTATAACTAGTGTCACAGGAATGGTTCAAAACATAGACAGTGAGAAGAGTCAGTCTTTTTGTACTTAAGTCGGCATTGTGCCTTTTGTATTTAATTCTGATGCAATTTCTTTGTTTCATCGTCAATACGAAGGTCAGAGGGATACAGAAAACCAGAAGTGAAGCATCGGAATCTATAACTAGTGTCACAGGAATGGTTCAAAACATAGACAGTTGGTAGAGTCAGTCCTCTTGTACTTAAGTCGGCATTGTGCCTTTAGTATTTAATTCCGAAGCAATATCTGTGTATCTTCGTCAATAAGAAGGTCAGAGGGATACAGTAAACCTGAAGTGAAGCATGGGAATTTATAAGTAGTGTCACAGAAATGGTTCAAAACATAGACAGTAAGAAGAGTCAGTCCTCTTGTACTTAAGTCGGCATTGTGCCTTTTGTATTTAATTCCGAAGCAATATCTGTGTTTCTTCGTCAATAAGAAGGTCAGGGGGATACAGTAAACCTGAAGTGAAGCATCGGAATCTATAACTAGTGTCACAGAAATGGTTCAAAACATACACAGCAAGAAGAGCCAGTCTTCTTGTACTTGAGTCGCCATTGTGCCTTTTGTATTTAATTCCGATGCAATTTCTGTGTTTCACCGTTTATAATAAGGTCAGAGGGATACAGTATACCTGAAGTGAAGCATCGGAATCTATAACTAGTGTCACAGGAATGGTTCAAAACATAGACAGTTATAAGAGTCAGTCTTCTTGTACTTAAGTCGGCATTGTGCCTTTTTTATTTAATTACGATGCAAATTTCTGTGTTTCATCGTCAATAATAAGGTCAGAGGGGATACAGTATACCTGAAGTGAAGCATCAGAATCTATAACTAGTGTCACAGGAATGGTTCACGACATAGACAGTAATAAGAGTCAGTCTTCTTGTACTGAAGTCGGCATTGTGCCTTTTGTATATAATTCCGATGCAATAACTGTGTTTCATCGTCTATAAGAAGCTCAGAGGGATACAGTAAACCTGAAGTGAAGCTTCGGAATCTATAACTAGTGTCACAGGAATGGTTCAAAACATAGACAGTAAGAAGAGTTAGTTTTCTTGTACTTAAGTCGGCGTTGTGCCTTTTTTATTAATTCCGTTGCAATTTCTGTGTTTCATCGTCAATAAGAAGGGCGAGAGGGATACTGTAAACCTGAAGTGAAGCATCGGAATCTATAACTAGTGTCACAGGAATGGTTCAAAACATAGACGTGAGAAGAGTCAGTCTTTTTGTACTTAAGTCGGCATTGTGCCTTTTGTATTTAATTCTGATGCAATTTCTGTGTTTCATCGTCAATACGAAGGTCAGAGGGATACAGTAAACAGAAGTGAAGCATCGGAATCTATAACTAGTGTCACAGGAATGGTTCAAAACATAGACAGTAGGAAGAGGCAGTCTTCTTCTACTTAAGTCGGCATTGTGCCTTTTGTATTTAATTCGATGCAATTTACGTGTTTGATCGTCAATGAGATGGTCAGAGGGATGCAGTAAATCTAAAGTGAAGCATCGGAATCTATAACTAGTGTCACAGGAATGGTGGCAAAAACATAGACAGTAGGAAGAGTCAGTTTTCTTGTACTTAAGTCGGCATTGTGTGTTTTGTATTTGATTCCGATGCAATTTCTGTGTTTCATCGTCAATAAGAAGGTCACAGGGATATAGTAAACCTGAAGTGAAGCATCGAATCTATAACTAGTTTCACAGGACAGTTCAAAACATAACCAGTAAGAAGAGTCAGTTTTCTTGTACTTAGGTCGGCATTGTGCTTTTGTATTTATTTCCGATGCAATTTCTGTGTTTCATTGTCAATAAGAAGGTCAGAGGGATACAGTAAACCTGAAGTGAAGCTTCGGAATCTATAACTAGTGTCACAGGAATGGTTCAAATCATAGACAGTAAGAAGAGTTAATTTTCTTCTACTTAAGTCGGCGTTGTGCCTTTTGTATTTAATTCCGAAGCAATTTCTGTGTTTCATCGTCAATACGAAGGTCAGAGGGATACAGTTAACCTGAAGTGAAGCTTCGGAATCTATAACTAGTGTCACCGGAATGGTTCAAAACATAGACAGTAAGAAGAGTCAGTCCTCTTGTACTTAAGTCGGCATTATGCCTTTCGTATTTAATTCCGAAGCAATATCTGTGTTTCTTCGTCAATAAGAAGGTCAGGGGGATGCAGTAAACCTGAAGTGAAGCATCGGAATCTATAACTAGTGTCACAGAAATGGTTCAAAACATACACAGTATAAGAAGAGCCAGTCTTCTTGTACTTGAGTCGGCATTGTGCCTTTTGTATTTAATTCCGATGCAATTTCTGTGTTTCATCGTCAACAAGAAGGTCAGAGGGATACAGTAAACCTGAAGTGAAGCATCGGAATCTGTAACTAGTGTCACAGCAATTGTTCAAAGCATAGATAGTATTAAGAGTCAGTCTTCTTGAACTTAAGTCGGCATTGTGCATTTTGTATTTAATTCCGATGCAATTTACGTGTTTTACGGTTAATAAAAAGGTCAGAGGGATACAGTATACCTGAAGTGAAGCATCGGAATCTATGACTAGTGTCACAGGAATGGTTCAAAACATAGACAGTAATAAGAGTCAGTCTTCTTGTACTTAAGTCGGCATTGTGCCTTTTTTATTTAATTCCGATGCAATTTACGTGTTTCACCGTTAATAATAAGGTCAGAGGGATACAGTATACCTGAAGTGAAGCATCGGAATCTATAACTAGTGTCACAGGAATGGTTCAAACATAGACAGTAATAAGAGTCAGTCTTCTTGTACTTAAGTCGGCATTGTGCCTTTTGTATTTAATTCCGATGCAATTTCTGTGTTTCATCGTCAATAATAAGGTCAGAGGGATACAGTATACCTGAAGTGAAGCATCGGAATCTATAACTAGTGTCACAGGAATGGTTCACGACATAGACAGTAATAAGAGTCAGTCTTCTTGTACTGAAGTCGGCATTGTGCCTTTTGTAAATAATTCCGATGCAATATCTGTGTTTCATCGTCTATAAGAAGCTCAGAGGGATACAGTAAACCTGAAGTGAAGCTTCGGAATCTATAACTAGTGTCACAGGAATGGTTCAAGACTTAGACAGTAAGAAGAGTTAGTTTTCTTGTACTTAAGTCGGCGTTGTGCCTTTTGTATTTAATTCCGATGCAATTTCTGTGTTTCATCGTCAATAAGAAGGTGAGAGGGATACAGTAAACCTGAGGTGAAGCACCGGAATCTATAACTAGTGTCACAGGAATGGTTCAAAACATAGACAGTGAGAAGAGTCAGTCTTTTTGTACTTAAGTCGGCATTGTGCCTTTTGTAATTAATTCTGATGCAATTTCTGTGTTTCATCGTCAATACGAAGGTCAGAGGGATACAGTAAACCAGAAGTGAAGCATCGGAATCTATAACTAGTGTCACAGGAATGGTTCAAAACATAGACAGTAGAGAAGAGGCAGTCTTCTTCTACTTAAGTCGGCATTGTGCCTTTTGTATTTAATTCCGATGCAATTTACGTGTTTGATCGTCAATGAGAAGGTCAGAGGGATGCAGTAAATCTAAAGTGAAGCATCGGAATCTATAACTAGTGTCACAGGAATGGTGCAAAACATAGACAGTAGGAAGAGTCAGTTTTCTTGTACTTAAGTCGGCATTGTGTGTTTTGTATTTGATTCCGATGCAATTTCTGTGTTTCATCGTCAATAAGAAGGTCACAGGGATATAGAAAACCTGAAGTGAAGCATCGGAATCTATAACTAGTTTCACAGGAATAGTTCAAAACATAACCAGTAAGAAGAGTCAGTTTTCTTGTACTTAGGTCGCCATTGTGCCTTTTGTATTTATTTCCGATGCAATTTCTGTGTTTCATTGTCAATAAGAAGGTCAGAGGGATACAGTAAACCTGAAGTGAAGCTTCGGAATCTATAACTAGTGTCACAGGAATGGTTCAAATCATAGACAGTAAGAAGAGTTAATTTTCTTGTACTTAAGTCGGCGTTGTGCCTTTTGTATTTAATTCCGAAGCAATTTCTGTGTTTCATCGTCAATACGAAGTTCAGAGGGATACGGTTAACCTGAAGTGAAGCATCGGAATCTATAACTAGTGTCACAGGAATGGTTCAAAACATAGACAGTAAGAAGAGTCAGTCCTCTTGTACTTAAGTCGGCATTGTGCCTTTCGTATTTAATTCCGAAGCAATATCTGTGTTTCTTCGTCAATAAGAAGTTCAGGGGGATACAGTAAACCTGAAGTGAAGCATCGGAATCTATAACTAGTGTCACAGAAATGGTTCAAAACATACACAGTAAGAAGAGCCAGTCTTCTTGTACTTGAGTCGGCATTGTGCCTTTTGTATTTAATTCCGATGCAATTTCTGTGTTTCATCGTCAACAAGAAGGTCAGAGGGATACAGTAAACCTGAAGTGAAGCATCGGAATCTATAACTAGTGTCACAGCAATTGTTCAAAACATAGACAGTATTAAGAGTCAGTCTTCTTGTACTTAAGTCGGCATTGTGCCTTTTTTATTTAATTCCGATGCAATTTACGTGTTTCACCGTTAATAAAAAGGTCAGAGGGATACAGTATACCTGAAGTAAAGCATCGGAATCTATGACTAGTGTCACAGGAATGGTTCAAAACATAGGCAGTAATAAGAGTCAGTCTTCTTGTACTTAAGTCGGCATTGTGCCTTTTGTATTTAATTAAGATGCAATTTCTGTGTTTCATCGTCAATAATAAGGTCAGAGGGATACAGTATACCTGAAGTGAAGCATCGGAATCTATAACTAGTGTCACAGGAATGGTTCAAAACATAGACAGTAATAAGAGTCAGTCTTCTTGTACTTAAGTCGGCATTGTGCCTTTTGTATATAATTCCGATGCAATATCTGTGTTTCATCGTCAATACGAAGGTCAGAGGGATACAGTAAACCAGAAGTGAAGCATCGGGATCTATTACTAGTGTCACAGGAATGGTTCCAAACATAGACAGTATGAAGAGTCTGTCTTCTTGTACTTAAGTCAGCATTGTGCCTTTTGTATTTAATTCCGATGCAATTTACGTGTTTCATCGACAATAATAAGGTCAGAGGGATACAGTAAACCAGAAGTGAAGCATGGGAATCTATAAGTAGTGTCACAGGAATGGTTCAAAACATAGACAGTGAAAAGAGTCAGTCTATTTGTACTTAAGTCGGCATTGTGCCTTTTGTATTTAATTCCGATGCAATTTCTGTGTTTCATCGTCAATACGAAGGTCAGAGGGATACAGTTAACCTGAAGTGAAGCATCGGAATCTATAACTAGTGTCACAGGAATGGTTGAAAACATAGACAATAGGACGAGTCAGTCCTCTTGTACTTAAGTCGGCATTGTGCCATTTGTATTTAATTCCGAAGCAATATCTGTGTTTCTTCGTCAATAAGAAGGTCAGGGGGATACAGTAAACCTGAAGTGAAGCATCGGAATCTATAACTAGTGTCACAGAAATGGTTCAAAACATAGACAGTAAGAAGAGCCAGTCTTCTTGTACTTGAGTCGGAATTGTGCCTTTTGTATTTAATTCCGATACAATTTCTGTGTTTCATCGTCAACAAGAAGGTCAGAGGGATACAGTAAACCTGAAGTGAAGCATCGGAATCTATAACTAGTTTCACAGGAATAGTTCAAAACATAACCAGTAAGAAGAGTCAGTTTTCTTGTACTTAGGTCGGCATTGTGCCTTTTGTATTTATTTCCGATGCAATTTCTGTGTTTCATTGTCAATAAGAAGGTCAGAGGGATACAGTAAACCTGAAGTGAAGCATCGGAATCTATAACTAGTGTCACAGGAATGGTTCAAAACATAGACAGTAATAAGAGTCAGTCTTCTTGTACTAAGTCGGCATTGTGCCTTTTGTATCAAATTCCGATGCAATTTCTGTGTTTCATCGTCAATACGAAGGTCAGAGGGCTACAGTAAACCTGAAGTGAAGCATCGGAATCTATAACTAGTGTCACAGAAATGGTTCAAAACATAGACAGTAAGAAGAGCCAGTGATCTTGTACTTGAGTCAGCATTGTGCCTTTTGTATTTATTTCCGATGCAATTTCTGTGTTTCATCGTCAACAAGAAGGTCAGAGGGATACAGTAAACCTGAAGCGAAGCATCGGAATCTATAGCTAGTGTCACAGCAATTGTTCAAAACATAGACAGTATTAAGGGTCAGTCTTCTTGTACTTAAGTCGGCATTGTGCCTTTTGTATTTAATTCCGATGCAATTTACGTGTTTCACCGTTAATAATAAGGTCAGAGTGATACAGTATACCTGAAGTGAAGCATCGGAATCTAAAACTAGTGTCACAGGAATGGTTCAAAACATAGACAGTATGAAGAGTCAGTCTTCTTGTACTTAAGTCGGCATTGTGCCTTTTGTATGTAATTCCGATGCAATTTCTGTGTTTCATCGTCAATACGAAGGTCAGAGGGATACAGTAAACCAGAAGTGAAGCACCGGGATCTATTACTAGTGTCACAGGAATGGTTCAAAACATAGACAGTATGAAGAGTCTGTCTTCTTGTACTTAAGACAGCATTGTGCCTTTTGTATTTAATTCCGATGCAATTTACGTGTTTCATCGTCAATAAGAAGGTCAGAGGGATACAGTAAACCAGAAGTGAAGCATCGGAATCTATAACTAGTGTCACAGGAATGGTTCAAAACATAGACATTGAGAAGAGTCAGTCTTTTTGTACTTAAGTCGGCATTGTGCCTTTTGTATTTAATTCCGATGCAATTTCTGTGTTTCATCCTCAATACGAAGGTCAGAGGGATACAGTAAACCTGAAGTGAAGCATCGGAATCTATAACTAGTGTCACAGGAATGGTTCAAAACATAGACAGTAGGAGGAGTCAGTCCTCTTGTACTTAAGTCGGCATTGTGCCTTTTGTATTTAATTCCGAAGCAAGATCTGTGTTTCTTCGTCAATAAGAAGGTCAGAGGGATACAGTAAATTTGAAGTGAAGCATCGGAATCTATAAGTAGTGTCACAGAAATGGTTCTAAACACAGACAGTAAGAAGAGCCAATCTTCTTGTGCTTGAATCGGCATTGTGCGTTTTATATTTAATTCCGATGCAATTTCTGTGTTTCATCGTCAATAAGAAGGTCAGAGGGATGCAGTAAACCTGAAGTGAAGCATCGGGATCTATAACTAGTGTCACAGGAATTGTTCAAAACATAGACAGTATAAAGAGTCAGTCTTCTTGTACTTAAGTCGGCATTGTGCCTTTTGTACTTAATTCCGATGCAATTTACGTGTTTCACCGTCAATAATAAGGTCAGAGGGATACAGTATACCTGAAGTGAAGCATCGGAATCTAAAACTAGTGTCACAGGAATGGTTCAAAACATAGACAGTAATAAGAGTCAGTCTTCTTGTACTTAAGTCGGCATTGTGCCTTTTGTATTTAATTAAGATGCAATTTCTGTGTTTCATCGTCAATAATAAGGTCAGAGGTATACAGTATACCTGAAGTGAAGCATCGGAATCTATAACTAGTGTCACAGGAATGGTTCAAACATAGACAGTATTAAGAGTCAGTCTTCTTGTACATAAGTCGGCATTGTGCCTTTTGTATATAATTCCCATGCAAAATCTGTGTTTCATCGTCTATAAGAAGCTCAGAGGGTTACAGTAAACCTGAATTGAAGCTTCGGAATCTATAACTAGTGTGACAGGAATGGTTCAAAACATAGACAGTAAGAAGAGTTAGTTTTCTTGTACTTAAGTCGGCGTTGTGCCTTTTGTATTTAATTCCGATGCAATTTCTGTGTTTCATCGTCAATAACAAGGTCAGAGGGATACAGTAAACTTGAAGTGAAGCATCGGAATCTATAACTAGTGTCACAGGAATGGTTCAAAACATAGACAGTGAGAAGAGTCAGTCTTTTTGTACTTAAGTTGGCATTGTGCCTTTTGTATTTCATTCCGAAGCAATATCTGTGTTTCTTCGTCAATAAGAAGGTTAGAGGGATACAGTAAACTTGAAGTGAAGCATCGGAATCTATAATTAGTGTCACAGAAATGGTTCAAAACATAGACAGTAAGAAGAGCCAGTCTTCTTGTACTTGAGTCGGCATTGTGCCTTTAGTATTTAATTCCGATGCAATTTCTGTGTTTCATCGTCAATAAGAAGGTCAGAGGAATACCGTAAACCTGAAGTGAAGCATCGGAATCTATAACTAGTGTCACAGGAATTGTTCAAAACATAGACAGTAATAAGAGTCAGTCTTCTTGTACTTAAGTCGGCATTGTGCCTTTTGTATTTAATTCCGATGTAATTTACGTGTTTGATCGTCAATAAGAAGGTCAGAGGGATGCAGTAAATCTGAAGTGAAGATCGGAATCTATAACTAGTGTCACAGGAATGCTTCAAAACATAGACAGTAGGAAGAGTCAGTTTTCTTGTACTTAAGTCGGCATTATGTGTTTTGTATTTGATTCCGATGCAATTTCTGTGTTTCATCGTCAATAAGAAGGTCACAGGGATATAGTAAACCTGAAGTGAAGCATCGGAATCTATAACTAGTTTTACAGGAATGGTTCAAAATATAACCAGTAAGAAGAGTCAGTTTTCTTGTACTTCGGTCGGCATTGTGCCTTTTGTATTTAATTCCGATGCAATATCTGTTTTTCATTGTCAATAAGAAGGTCAGAGGGATACAGTATACCTGAAGTGAAGCATCGGAATCTATAACTAGTGTCACAGGAATGGTTCAAACATAGACAGTAATAAGAGTCAGTCTTCTTGTACTTAAGTCGGCATTGTGCCTTTTGTATTTAATTCCGATGCAATTTACGTGTTTGATCGTCAATAAGAAGGTCATAGGGATGCAGTAAATCTGAAGTGAAGCATCGGAATCTATAACTAGTGTCACAGGAATGGTTCAAAACATAGACAGTAGGAAGAGTCAGTTTTCTTGTACTTAAGTCGGCATTGTGTGTTTTGTATTTGATTCCGATGCAATTTCTGAGTTTCATCGTCAATAAGAAGTCACAGGGATATAGTAAACCTGAAGTGAAGCATCGGAATCTATAACTAGTTTTACAGGAATGGTTCAAAACATAACCAGTAAGAAGAGTCAGTTTTCTTGTACTTCGGTCGGCATTGTGCCTTTTGTATTTAATTCCGATGCAATATATGTTTTTCATTGTCAATAAGAAAGTCAGAGGGATACAGTAAACCTGAAGTGAAGCATCGGAATCTATAGCTAGTGTCACAGGAATGGTTCAAAACATAGACAGTAATAAGAGTCAGTCTCCTTGTACTAAGTCGGCATTGTGCCTTTTGTATATAATTCCGATGCAATTTCTGTGTTTCATCGTCAATAAGAAGGTCAGAGGGATACAGTAAACCTGAAGTGAAGCAACGGAATCTATAACTAGTGTCACAGGAATGGTTCAAAACATAGATAGTGAGAAGAGTCAGTCTTTTTGTACTTAAGACGGCATTGTGCCTTTTGTATTTAATTCCGATGCAATTTCTGTGTTTCTTCGTCAATACGAAGGTCAGAGGGATACACTAATCCTGAAGTGAAGCATCGGAATCTATAACTAGTGTCACAGGAATGGTTCAAAACACAGACAGTAGGAAGAGTCAGTCCTCTTGTACTTAAGTCGGCATTGTGCCTTTGGTATTTAATTCCGAAGCAATATCTGTGTTTCTTCGTCAATAAGAAGGTCAGAGGGATACAGTAAACCTGAAGTGAAGCATCAGAATCTATAACTAGTGTCACAGAAATGGTTCAAAACATAGACAGTAAGAAGAGCCAGTCTTCTTGTACTTGAGTCGGCATTGTGCCTTTTGTATTTAATTCCGATGCAATTTCTGTGTTTCATCGTCAATAAGAAGGACAGAGGGATACAGTAAACCTGAAGTGAAGCATCGGAATCTATAACTAGTGTCACAGGAATTGTTCAAAACATAGACCGTATGAAGAGTCAGTCTTCTTGTACTTAAGTCGGCATTGTGCCTTTTGTATTTAATTCCGATGCAATTTACGTGTTTGATCGTCAATAAGAAGGTCAGAGGGAAGCAGTAAATCTGAAGTGAAGCATCGGAATCTATAACTAGTGTCAGAGGAATGGTTCAAAACATAGACAGTAGGAAGAGTCAGTTTTCTTGTACTTCAGTCGGCATTGTGTGTTTTGTATTTGATTCCGATGCAATTTCTGTGTTTCATCGTCAATAAGAAGGTCACAGGGATATATTAAACCTGAAGTGAAGCATCGGAATCTATAACTAGTTTTACAGGAATGGTTCAAAACATAACCAGTAAGAAGAGTCAGTTTCTTGTACTTAGGTCGGCATTGTGCCTTTTGTATTTAATTCCGATGCAATTTCTGTGTTTCATTGTCAATAGGAAGGTCAGAGGGATACAGTAAACCTGAAGTGAAGCATCGGAATCTATAACTAGTGTCACAGGAATGGTTCAAAACATAGACAGTAATAAGAGTCAGTCTTCTTGTACTAAGCCGGCATTGTGCCTTTTGTATATTATTCCGATGCAATTTCTGTGCTTCATCGTCAATAAGAAGGTCAGAGGGATACAGTAAACCTGAAGTGAAGCAACGGAATCTATAACTAGTGTCACAGGAATGGTTCAAAAAATAGACAGTAAGAAGAGTCAGTGTTCTTGTTCTGAAGTCGGCTTTGTGCCATTTGTATTTAATTAAGATGCAATTTCTGTGTTTCATCGTCAATAATAAGGTCAGAGGGATACAGTATACCTGAAGTGAAGCATCGGAATGTATAACTACTGTCACAGGAATGGTTCAAATCATAGGCAGTAAGAAGAGTCAGTCTTCTTGTACTTAAGTCGGCATTGTGCCTTTTGTATGTAATTCCGATGCAATTTCTGTGTTTCATCGTCAATACGAAGGTCAGAGGGATACAGTAAACCAGAAGTGAAGCATTGGGATCTATTACTAGTGTCACAGGAATGGTTCAAAACATAGACAGTATGAAGAGTCTGTCTTCTTGTACTTTAGTCAGCATTGTGCCTTTTGTATTTAATTCCGATGCAATTTACGTATTTCATCGTCAATAAGAAGGTCAGAGGGATACAGTAAACCAGAAGTGAAGCATCGGAATCTATAACTAGTGTCACAGAAATGGTTCAAACATAGACAGTAAGAAGAGTCAGTTTTCTTGTACTTAAGTCGGCATTGTGTGTTTTGTATTTATTTCCGATGCAATTTCTGTGTTTCATCGTCAATAAGAAGGTCACAGGGATACAGTAAACCTGAAGTGAAGCATCGAAATCTATAACTACGGTCACAGGAATGGTTCAAAACATAAACAGTAAGAAGAGTCAGTTTTCTTGTACTTAGGTCGGCATTGTGCCTTTTGTATTTAATTCCGATGCAATTTCTGTGTTTCATTGTCAATAAGAAGGTCAGAGGGATACAGTAAACCTGAAGTGAAGCATCGGAATCTATAACTAGTGTCACAGGAATGGTTCAAGACAATGACAGTGAGAAGAGTCAGTCTTTTTGTACTTAAGTCGGCATTATGCCTTTTGTATTTAATTCCGATGCAATTTCTGTGTTTCATCGTCAATACGAAGGTCAGAGGGATACAGTAAACCTGAAGTGAAACATCGGAATCTATAACTAGCGTCACAGGAATGGTTCAAAACATAGACAGTAGGAAGAGTCAGTCCTCTTGTACTTAAGTCGGCATTGTGCCTTTTGTATTTAATTCCGAAGCAATATCTGTGTTTCTTCGTCAATAAGAAGGTCAGAGGGATACAGTAAACCTGAAGTGAAGCATCGGAATCTATAACTAGTGTCACAGTAATGGTTCAAAACATAGACAGTAAGAAGAGCCAGTCTTCTTGTACTTGAGTCGGCATTGTGCCTTTTGTATTTAATTCCGATGCAATTTCTGTGTTTCATTGTCAATAAGAAGGTCAGAGGGATACAGTAAACCTGAAGTGAAGCATCGGAATCTATAACTAGTGTTACAGGAATTGTTCAAACATAGACAGTATGAAGAGTCAGTCTTCTTGTACTTAAGTCGGCATTTTGCCTTTTGTATCTAATTCCGATGCAATTTACGTGTTTCATCGTCAATAAGAAGGTCAAAGGGATACAGTAAATCTGAAGTGAAGCATCGGAAACTATAACTAGTGTCACAGGAATGGTTCAAGCATAAACAGTAGGAAGAGTCAGTTTTCTTGTACTTAAGTCGGCATTGTGTGTTTTGTATTTAATTCCGATGCAATTTCTGTGTTTCATCGTCAATAAGAAAGTCACAGGGATGCAGTAAACCTGAAGTGAAGCGTCGGATTCTATAACTAGTGTCACAGGAATGGTTCAAAACATAACCAGTAAGAAGAGATAGTTTTCTTGTACTTAAGTCGCCATTGTTCCTTTTGTATTTAATTCCCATGCAATTTCTGAGTTTCATTGTCAATAAGAAGGTCAGAGGGATACAGTAAACTTGATGTGAAGCATCGAAATCTATAACTAGTGTCACAGGAATGGTTCAAAACATAGACAGTAATAAGCGTCAGTCTTCTTGTACTTAAGTCGGCATTGTGCCTTTTGTATATAATTCCGATGCAATTTGTGTGTTTCATCGTCAATAAGAAGGTCAGAGGGATACAGTAAACATGAAGTGAGGCAACGGAATCTATAACTAGTGTCACAGGAATGGTTCAAAAACTAGACAGTAAGAAGAGTCAGTGTTCTTGTTCTGAAGTCGGCATTGTGCCATTTGTATTAATTAAGATGCAATTTCTGTGATTCATCGTCAATAATAAGGTCAGAGGGATACAGAATACCTGAAGTGAAGCATCGGAATCTATAACTAGTGTCACAGGAAAGGTTCAAATCATAGACAGTAAGAAGAGTCAGTCTTCTTGTACTTAAGTCGGCATTGTGCCTTTTGTATTTAATTCCGATGCTATTTCTGTGTTTCATCGTCAATACGAAGGTCAGAGGGATAGAGTAAACCTGAAGTGAAGCAACGGAATCTATAACTAGTGACCAGGAATGGTTGAAAAAATAGACAGTAAGAGGAGTCAGTGTTCTTGTTCTGAAGTCGGCATTGTGCCATTTGTATTTAATGAAAATGCAATTTCTGTGTTTCATCGTCAATAATATGGTCAGATTGAAACAGTATACCTGAAGTGAAGCATCGGAATCTATAACTAGTGTCACAGGAATGGTTCAAAAAATAGACAGTAAGAAGAGTCAGTGTTCTTGTTCTGAAGTCGGCTTTGTGCCATTGGCATTTAATTAAGAAGCAATCTCCTTGTTTCATCGTCAATACGTAGGTCAGAGAGATACAGTAAACCAGAAGTGAAGCATCGGGATCTATTACAAGTGTCACAGGAATGGTTCAAAACATAGACAGTATGAAGAGTCTGTCTTCTTGTACTTAAGTCAGCATTGTGCCTTTTGTATTTAATTCCGATGCAATTTACGAGTGTCATCGTCAATAAGAAGGTCAGAGGGATACAGTAAACCAGAAGTGAAGCATCGGAATCTATAACTAGTGTCACAGGAATGGTTCAAAACATACACAGTAAGAAGAGTCAGTTTTCTTGTACTTAAGTCGGCATTGTGTGTTTTGTATTTAATTCTGATGCAATTTCTGTGTTTCATCGTCAATAAGAAGTTCACAGGGATACAGTAAACCTGAAGTGAAGCATCGGAATCTTAAACTCGGGTCACAGGAATGGTTCAAAACATAAACAGTAAGAAGAGTCAGTTTTCTTGTACTTAGGTCGGCATTGTGCCTTTTGTATTTAATTCCGATGCAATTTCTGTGTTTCATTGTCAATTAGAAGGTCAGAGGGATACAGTAAACCTGAAGTGAAGCATCGGAATCTATAACTAGTGTCACAGGAATGGTTCAAAACATAGACAGTGAGAAGAGTCAGTCTTTTTGTACTCAAGTCGGCATTATGCCTTTTGTATTTAATTCCGATGCAATTTCTGTGTTTCATCGTCAATAAGAAGGTCAGAGGGATACAGTAAACCTGAAGTGAAGCATCGGAATCTATAACTAGTGTCACAGAAATGGTTCAAAACATAGACAGTAAGAAGAGCCAGTTTTCTTGTACTTGAGTTGGCATTGTGCCTTCTGTATTTAATTCCGATGCAATTTCTGTGTTTCATCGTCAATAAGAAGGTCACAGGGATAGAGTAAACCAGAAGTGAAGCATCGGAATCTATAACTAGTGTCACAGGAATGGTTCAAAACATAGACAGTAAGAAGAGTCAGTTTTCTTGTACTTAAGTCGGCATTGTGTGTTTTGTATTTAATTCTGATGCAATTTCTGTGTTTCATCGTCAATAAGAAGGTCACAGGGATACAGTAAACCTGAAGTGAAGCATCGGAATCTATAACTAGGGTCACAGGAATGGTTCAAAACATAAACAGTAAGAAGAGTCAGTATTCTTGTACTTAGGTCGGCATTGTGCCTTTTGTATTTAATTCCGATGCAATTTCTGTGTTTCATCGTCAATAAGAAGGTCAGAGGGATACAGTAAACCTGAAGTGAAGCATCGGAATCTATAACTAGTGTCACAGAAATGGTTCAAAACATACACAGTAAGAAGAGCCAGTCTTCTTGTACTTGAGTCGGCATTGTGCCTTTTGTATTTAATTCCGATGCAATTTCTGTGTTTCATCGTCAACAAGAAGGTCAGAGGGATACAGTAAACCTGAAGTGAAGCATCGGAATCTATAACTAGTGTCACAGCAATTGTTCAAAACATAGACAGTATTAAGAGTCAGTCTTCTTGTACTTAAGTCGGCATTGTGCCTTTTGTATTTAATTCCGATGCAATTTACGTGTTTCACCGTTAATAAAAAGGTCAGAGGGATACAGTATACCTGAAGTGAAGCATCGGAATCTATGACTAGTGTCACAGGAATGGTTCAAAACATAGACAGTAATAAGAGTCAGTCTTCTTGTACTTAAGTCGGCATTGTGCCTTTTGTATTTAATTAAGATGCAATTTCTGTGTTTCATCGTCAATAATAAGGTCAGAGGGATACAGTATACCTGAAGTGAAGCATCGGAATCTATAACTAGTGTCACAGGAATGGTTCAAAACATAGACAGTAATAAGAGTCAGTCTTCTTGTACTTAAGTCGGCATTGTGCCTTTTGTATATAATTCCGATGCAATATCTGTGTTTCATCGTCAATACGACGGTCAGAGGGATACAGTAAACCAGAAGTGAAGCATCGGGATCTATTACTAGTGTCACAGGAATGGTTCCAAACATAGACAGTATGAAGAGTCTGTCTTCTTGTACTTAAATCAGCATTGTGCCTTTTGTATTTAATTCCGATGCAATTTACGTGTTTCATCGACAAAAATAAGGTCAGAGGGATACAGTAAACCAGAAGTGAAGCATTGGAATCTATAAGTAGTGTCACAGGAATGGTTCAAAACATAGACAGTGAAAAGAGTCAGTCTATTTGTACTTAAGTCGGCATTGTGCCTTTTGTATTTAATTCCGATGCAATTTCTGTGTTTCATCGTCAATACGAAGGTCAGAGGGATACAGTTAACCTGAAGTGAAGCATCGGAATCTATAACTAGTGTCACAGGAATGGTTGAAAACATAGACAATAGGACGAGTCAGTCCTCTTGTACTTAAGTCGGCATTGTGCCATTTGTATTTAATTCCGAAGCAATATCTGTGTTTCTTCGTCAATAAGAAGGTCAGGGGGATACAGTAAACCTGAAGTGAAGCATCGGAATCTATAACTAGTGTCACAGAAATGGTTCAAAACATAGACAGTAAGAAGAGCCAGTCTTCTTGTACTTGAGTCGGCATTGTGCCTTTTGTATTTAATTCCGATACAATTTCTGTGTTTCATCGTCAACAAGAAGGTCAGAGGGATACAGTAAACCTGAAGTGAAGCATCGGAATCTATAACTAGTTTCACAGGAATAGTTCAAAACATAACCAGTAAGAAGAGTCAGTTTTCTTGTACTTAGGTCGGCATTGTGCCTTTTGTATTTATTTCCGATGCAATTTCTGTGTTTCATTGTCAATAAGAAGGTCAGAGGGATACAGTAAACCTGAAGTGAAGCATCGGAATCTATAACTAGTGTCACAGGAATGGTTCAAAACATAGACAGTAATAAGAGTCAGTCTTCTTGTACTAAGTCGGCATTGTGCCTTTTGTATCAAATTCCGATGCAATTTCTGTGTTTCATCGTCAATACGAAGGTCAGAGGGCTACAGTAAACCTGAAGTGAAGCATCGGAATCTATAACTAGTGTCACAGAAATGGTTCAAAACATAGACAGTAAGAAGAGCCAGTCATCTTGTACTTGAGTCAGCATTGTGCCTTTTGTATTTATTTCCGATGCAATTTCTGTGTTTCATCGTCAACAAGAAGGTCAGAGGGATACAGTAAACCTGAAGCGAAGCATCGGAATCTATAGCTAGTGTCACAGCAATTGTTCAAAACATAGACAGTATTAAGGGTCAGTCTTCTTGTACTTAAGTCGGCATTGTGCCTTTTGTATTTAATTCCGATGCAATTTACGTGTTTCACCGTTAATAATAAGGTCAGAGTGATACAGTATACCTGAAGTGAAGCATCGGAATCTATAACTAGTGTCACAGGAATGGTTCAAAACATAGACAGTATGAAGAGTCAGTCTTCTTGTACTTAAGTCGGCATTGTGCCTTTTGTATGTAATTCCGATGCAATTTCTGTGTTTCATCGTCAATACGAAGGTCAGAGGGATACAGTAAACCAGAAGTGAAGCACCGGGATCTATTACTAGTGTCACAGGAATGGTTCAAAACATAGACAGTATGAAGAGTCTGTCTTCTTGTACTTAAGTCAGCATTGTGCCTTTTGTATTTAATTCCGATGCAATTTACGTGTTTCATCGTCAATAAGAAGGTCAGAGGGATACAGTAAACCAGAAGTGAAGCATCGGAATCTATAACTAGTGTCACAGGAATGGTTCAAATCATAGACATTGAGAAGAGTCAGTCTTTTTGTACTTAAGTCGGCATTGTGCCTTTTGTATTTAATTCCGATGCAATTTCTGTGTTTCATCCTCAATACGAAGGTCAGAGGGATACAGTAAACCTGAAGTGAAGCATCGGAATCTATAACTAGTGTCACAGGAATGGTTCAAAACATAGACAGTAGGAGGAGTCAGTCCTCTTGTACTTAAGTCGGCATTGTGCCTTTTGTATTTAATTCCGAAGCAAGATCTGTGTTTCTTCGTCAATAAGAAGGTCAGAGGGATACAGTAAATTTGAAGTGAAGCATCGGAATCTATAAGTAGTGTCACAGAAATGGTTCTAAACACAGACAGTAAGAAGAGCCAATCTTCTTGTGCTTGAGTCGGCATTGTGCGTTTTATATTTAATTCCGATGCAATTTCTGTGTTTCATCGTCAATAAGAAGGTCAGAGGGATGCAGTAAACCTGAAGTGAAGCATCGGAATCTATAACTAGTGTCACAGGAATTGTTCAAAACATAGACAGTATAAAGAGTCAGTCTTCTTGTACTTAAGTCGGCATTGTGCCTTTTGTACTTAATTCCGATGCAATTTACGTGTTTCACCGTCAATAATAAGGTCAGAGGGATACAGTATACCTGAAGTGAAGCATCGGAATCTAAAACTAGTGTCACAGGAATGGTTCAAAACATAGACAGTAATAAGAGTCAGTCTTCTTGTACTTAAGTCGGCATTGTGCCTTTTGTATTTAATTAAGATGCAATTTCTGTGTTTCATCGTCAATAATAAGGTCAGAGGTATACAGTATACCTGAAGTGAAGCATCGGAATCTATAACTAGTGTCACAGGAATGGTTCAAACATAGACAGTATTAAGAGTCAGTCTTCTTGTACATAAGTCGGCATTGTGCCTTTTGTATATAATTCCCATGCAAAATCTGTGTTTCATCGTCTATAAGAAGCTCAGAGGGTTACAGTAAACCTGAATTGAAGCTTCGGAATCTATAACTAGTGTGACAGGAATGGTTCAAAACATAGACAGTAAGAAGAGTTAGTTTTCTTGTACTTAAGTCGGCGTTGTGCCTTTTGTATTTAATTCCGATGCAATTTCTGTGTTTCATCGTCAATAACAAGGTCAGAGGGATACAGTAAACTTGAAGTGAAGCATCGGAATCTATAACTAGTGTCACAGGAATGGTTCAAAACATAGACAGTGAGAAGAGTCAGTCTTTTTGTACTTAAGTTGGCATTGTGCCTTTTGTATTTAATTCCGAAGCAATATCTGTGTTTCTTCGTCAATAAGAAGGTTAGAGGGATACAGTAAACTTGAAGTGAAGCATCGGAATCTATAATTAGTGTCACAGAAATGGTTCAAAACATAGACAGTAAGAAGAGCCAGTCTTCTTGTACTTGAGTCGGCATTGTGCCTTTAGTATTTAATTCCGATGCAATTTCTGTGTTTCATCGTCAATAAGAAGGTCAGAGGAATACCGTAAACCTGAAGTGAAGCATCGGAATCTATAACTAGTGTCACAGGAATTGTTCAAAACATAGACAGTAATAAGAGTCAGTCTTCTTGTACTTAAGTCGGCATTGTGCCTTTTGTATTTAATTCCGATGTAATTTACGTGTTTGATCGTCAATAAGAAGGTCAGAGGGATGCAGTAAATCTGAAGTGAAGATCGGAATCTATAACTAGTGTCACAGGAATGCTTCAAAACATAGACAGTAGGAAGAGTCAGTTTTCTTGTACTTAAGTCGGCATTATGTGTTTTGTATTTGATTCCGATGCAATTTCTGTGTTTCATCGTCAATAAGAAGGTCACAGGGATATAGTAAACCTGAAGTGAAGCATCGGAATCTATAACTAGTTTTACAGGAATGGTTCAAAATATAACCAGTAAGAAGAGTCAGTTTTCTTGTACTTCGGTCGGCATTGTGCCTTTTGTATTTAATTCCGATGCAATATCTGTTTTTCATTGTCAATAAGAAGGTCAGAGGGATACAGTATACCTGAAGTGAAGCATCGGAATCTATAACTAGTGTCACAGGAATGGTTCAAACATAGACAGTAATAAGAGTCAGTCTTCTTGTACTTAAGTCGGCATTGTGCCTTTTGTATTTAATTCCGATGCAATTTACGTGTTTGATCGTCAATAAGAAGGTCATAGGGATGCAGTAAATCTGAAGTGAAGCATCGTAATCTATAACTAGTGTCACAGGAATGGTTCAAAACATAGACAGTAGGAAGAGTCAGTTTTCTTGTACTTAAGTCGGCATTGTGTGTTTTGTATTTGATTCCGATGCAATTTCTGAGTTTCATCGTCAATAAGAAGTCACAGGGATATAGTAAACCTGAAGTGAAGCATCGGAATCTATAACTAGTTTTACAGGAATGGTTCAAAACATAACCAGTAAGAAGAGTCAGTTTTCTTGTACTTCGGTCGGCATTGTGCCTTTTGTATTTAATTCCGATGCAATATATGTTTTTCATTGTCAATAAGAAGGTCAGAGGGATACAGTAAACCTGAAGTGAAGCATCGGAATCTATAGCTAGTGTCACAGGAATGGTTCAAAACATAGACAGTAATAAGAGTCAGTCTTCTTGTACTAAGTCGGCATTGTGCCTTTTGTATATAATTCCGATGCAATTTCTGTGTTTCATCGTCAATAAGAAGGTCAGAGGGATACAGTAAACCTGAAGTGAAGCAACGGAATCTATAACTAGTGTCACAGGAATGGTTCAAAACATAGATAGTGAGGAGAGTCAGTCTTTTTGTACTTAAGACGGCATTGTGCCTTTTGTATTTAATTCCGATACAATTTCTGTGTTTCTTCGTCAATACGAAGGTCAGAGGGATACACTAATCCTGAAGTGAAGCATCGGAATCTATAACTAGTGTCACAGGAATGGTTCAAAACACAGACAGTAGGAAGAGTCAGTCCTCTTGTACTTAAGTCGGCATTGTGCCTTTTGTATTTAATTCCGAAGCAATATATGTGTTTCTTCGTCAATAAGAAGGTCAGAGGGATACAGTAAACCTGAAGTGAAGCATCAGAATCTATAACTAGTGTCACAGAAATGGTTCAAAACATAGACAGTAAGAAGAGCCAGTCTTCTTGTACTTGAGTCGGCATTGTGCCTTTTGTATTTAATTCCGATGCAATTTCTGTGTTTCATCGTCAATAAGAAGGACAGAGGGATACAGTAAACCTGAAGTGAAGCATCGGAATCTATAACTAGTGTCACAGGAATTGTTCAAAACATAGACCGTATGAAGAGTCAGTCTTCTTGTACTTAAGTCGGCATTGTGCCATTTGTATTTAATTCCGATGCAATTTACGTGTTTGATCGTCAATAAGAAGGTCAGAGGGAAGCAGTAAATCTGAAGTGAAGCATCGGAATCTATAACTAGTGTCAGAGGAATGGTTCAAAACATAGACAGTAGGAAGAGTCAGTTTTCTTGTACTTCAGTCGGCATTGTGTGTTTTGTATTTGATTCCGATGCAATTTCTGTGTTTCATCGTCAATAAGAAGGTCACAGGGATATATTAAACCTGAAGTGAAGCATCGGAATCTATAACTAGTTTTACAGGAATGGTTCAAAACATAACCAGTAAGAAGAGTCAGTTTCTTGTACTTAGGTCGGCATTGTGCCTTTTGTATTTAATTCCGATGCAATTTCTGTGTTTCATTGTCAATAGGAAGGTCAGAGGGATACAGTAAACCTGAAGTGAAGCATCGGAATCTATAACTAGTGTCACAGGAATGGTTCAAAACATAGACAGTAATAAGAGTCAGTCTTCTTGTACTAAGCCGGCATTGTGCCTTTTGTATATTATTCCGATGCAATTTCTGTGCTTCATCGTCAATAAGAAGGTCAGAGGGATACAGTAAACCTGAAGTGAAGCAACGGAATCTATAACTAGTGTCACAGGAATGGTTCAAAAAATAGACAGTAAGAAGAGTCAGTGTTCTTGTTCTGAAGTCGGCTTTGTGCCATTTGTATTTAATTAAGATGCAATTTCTGTGTTTCATCGTCAATAATAAGGTCAGAGGGATACAGTATACCTGAAGTGAAGCATCGGAATGTATAACTACTGTCACAGGAATGGTTCAAATCATAGGCAGTAAGAAGAGTCAGTCTTCTTGTACTTAAGTCGGCATTGTGCCTTTTGTATGTAATTCCGATGCAATTTCTGTGTTTCATCGTCAATACGAAGGTCAGAGGGATACAGTAAACCAGAAGTGAAGCATTGGGATCTATTACTAGTGTCACAGGAATGGTTCAAAACATAGACAGTATGAAGAGTCTGTCTTCTTGTACTTTAGTCAGCATTGTGCCTTTTGTATTTAATTCCGATGCAATTTACGTATTTCATCGTCAATAAGAAGGTCAGAGGGATACAGTAAACCAGAAGTGAAGCATCGGAATCTATAACTAGTGTCACAGAAATGGTTCAAAACATAGACAGTAAGAAGAGTCAGTTTTCTTGTACTTAAGTCGGCATTGTGTGTTTTGTATTTATTTCCGATGCAGTTTCTGTGTTTCATCGTCAATAAGAAGGTCACAGGGATACAGTAAACCTGAAGTGAAGCATCGAAATCTATAACTACGGTCACAGGAATGGTTCAAAACATAAACAGTAAGAAGAGTCAGTTTTCTTGTACTTAGGTCGGCATTGTGCCTTTTGTATTTAATTCCGATGCAATTTCTGTGTTTCATTGTTAATAAGAAGGTCAGAGGGATACAGTAAACCTGAAGTGAAGCATCGGAATCTATAACTAGTGTCACAGGAATGGTTCAAGACAATGACAGTGAGAAGAGTCAGTCTTTTTGTACTTAAGTCGGCATTATGCCTTTTGTATTTAATTCCGATGCAATTTCTGTGTTTCATCGTCAATACGAAGGTCAGAGGGATACAGTAAACCTGAAGTGAAGCATCGGAATCTATAACTAGTGTCACAGGAATGGTTCAAAACATAGACAGTAGGAGGAGTCAGTCCTCTTGTACTTAAGTCGGCATTGTGCCTTTTGTATTTAATTCCGAAGCAAGATCTGTGTTTCTTCGTCAATAAGAAGGTCAGAGGGATACAGTAAATTTGAAGTGAAGCATCGGAATCTATAAGTAGTGTCACAGAAATGGTTCTAAACACAGACAGTAAGAAGAGCCAATCTTCTTGTGCTTGAGTCGGCATTGTGCGTTTTATATTTAATTCCGATGCAATTTCTGTGTTTCATCGTCAATAAGAAGGTCAGAGGGATGCAGTAAACCTGAAGTGAAGCATCGGAATCTATAACTAGTGTCACAGGAATTGTTCAAAACATAGACAGTATAAAGAGTCAGTCTTCTTGTACTTAAGTCGGCATTGTGCCTTTTGTACTTAATTCCGATGCAATTTACGTGTTTCACCGTCAATAATAAGGTCAGAGGGATACAGTATACCTGAAGTGAAGCATCGGAATCTAAAACTAGTGTCACAGGAATGGTTCAAAACATAGACAGTAATAAGAGTCAGTCTTCTTGTACTTAAGTCGGCATTGTGCCTTTTGTATTTAATTAAGATGCAATTTCTGTGTTTCATCGTCAATAATAAGGTCAGAGGTATACAGTATACCTGAAGTGAAGCATCGGAATCTATAACTAGTGTCACAGGAATGGTTCAAACATAGACAGTATTAAGAGTCAGTCTTCTTGTACATAAGTCGGCATTGTGCCTTTTGTATATAATTCCCATGCAAAATCTGTGTTTCATCGTCTATAAGAAGCTCAGAGGGTTACAGTAAACCTGAATTGAAGCTTCGGAATCTATAACTAGTGTGACAGGAATGGTTCAAAACATAGACAGTAAGAAGAGTTAGTTTTCTTGTACTTAAGTCGGCGTTGTGCCTTTTGTATTTAATTCCGATGCAATTTCTGTGTTTCATCGTCAATAACAAGGTCCGAGGGATACAGTAAACTTGAAGTGAAGCATCGGAATCTATAACTAGTGTCACAGGAATGGTTCAAAACATAGACAGTGAGAAGAGTCAGTCTTTTTGTACTTAAGTTGGCATTGTGCCTTTTGTATTTAATTCCGAAGCAATATCTGTGTTTCTTCGTCAATAAGAAGGTTAGAGGGATACAGTAAACTTGAAGTGAAGCATCGGAATCTATAATTAGTGTCACAGAAATGGTTCAAAACATAGACAGTAAGAAGAGCCAGTCTTCTTGTACTTGAGTCGGCATTGTGCCTTTAGTATTTAATTCCGATGCAATTTCTGTGTTTCATCGTCAATAAGAAGGTCAGAGGAATACCGTAAACCTGAAGTGAAGCATCGGAATCTATAACTAGTGTCACAGGAATTGTTCAAAACATAGACAGTAATAAGAGTCAGTCTTCTTGTACTTAAGTCGGCATTGTGCCTTTTGTATTTAATTCCGATGTAATTTACGTGTTTGATCGTCAATAAGAAGGTCAGAGGGATGCAGTAAATCTGAAGTGAAGATCGGAATCTATAACTAGTGTCACAGGAATGCTTCAAAACATAGACAGTAGGAAGAGTCAGTTTTCTTGTACTTAAGTCGGCATTATGTGTTTTGTATTTGATTCCGATGCAATTTCTGTGTTTCATCGTCAATAAGAAGGTCACAGGGATATAGTAAACCTGAAGTGAAGCATCGGAATCTATAACTAGTTTTACAGGAATGGTTCAAAATATAACCAGTAAGAAGAGTCAGTTTTCTTGTACTTCGGTCGGCATTGTGCCTTTTGTATTTAATTCCGATGCAATATCTGTTTTTCATTGTCAATAAGAAGGTCAGAGGGATACAGTATACCTGAAGTGAAGCATCGGAATCTATAACTAGTGTCACAGGAATGGTTCAAACATAGACAGTAATAAGAGTCAGTCTTCTTGTACTTAAGTCGGCATTGTGCCTTTTGTATTTAATTCCGATGCAATTTACGTGTTTGATCGTCAATAAGAAGGTCATAGGGATGCAGTAAATCTGAAGTGAAGCATCGTAATCTATAACTAGTGTCACAGGAATGGTTCAAAACATAGACAGTAGGAAGAGTCAGTTTTCTTGTACTTAAGTCGGCATTGTGTGTTTTGTATTTGATTCCGATGCAATTTCTGAGTTTCATCGTCAATAAGAAGTCACAGGGATATAGTAAACCTGAAGTGAAGCATCGGAATCTATAACTAGTTTTACAGGAATGGTTCAAAACATAACCAGTAAGAAGAGTCAGTTTTCTTGTACTTCGGTCGGCATTGTGCCTTTTGTATTTAATTCCGATGCAATATATGTTTTTCATTGTCAATAAGAAGGTCAGAGGGATACAGTAAACCTGAAGTGAAGCATCGGAATCTATAGCTAGTGTCACAGGAATGGTTCAAAACATAGACAGTAATAAGAGTCAGTCTTCTTGTACTAAGTCGGCATTGTGCCTTTTGTATATAATTCCGATGCAATTTCTGTGTTTCATCGTCAATAAGAAGGTCAGAGGGATACAGTAAACCTGAAGTGAAGCAACGGAATCTATAACTAGTGTCACAGGAATGGTTCAAAACATAGATAGTGAGGAGAGTCAGTCTTTTTGTACTTAAGACGGCATTGTGCCTTTTGTATTTAATTCCGATACAATTTCTGTGTTTCTTCGTCAATACGAAGGTCAGAGGGATACACTAATCCTGAAGTGAAGCATCGGAATCTATAACTAGTGTCACAGGAATGGTTCAAAACACAGACAGTAGGAAGAGTCAGTCCTCTTGTACTTAAGTCGGCATTGTGCCTTTTGTATTTAATTCCGAAGCAATATATGTGTTTCTTCGTCAATAAGAAGGTCAGAGGGATACAGTAAACCTGAAGTGAAGCATCAGAATCTATAACTAGTGTCACAGAAATGGTTCAAAACATAGACAGTAAGAAGAGCCAGTCTTCTTGTACTTGAGTCGGCATTGTGCCTTTTGTATTTAATTCCGATGCAATTTCTGTGTTTCATCGTCAATAAGAAGGACAGAGGGATACAGTAAACCTGAAGTGAAGCATCGGAATCTATAACTAGTGTCACAGGAATTGTTCAAAACATAGACCGTATGAAGAGTCAGTCTTCTTGTACTTAAGTCGGCATTGTGCCATTTGTATTTAATTCCGATGCAATTTACGTGTTTGATCGTCAATAAGAAGGTCAGAGGGAAGCAGTAAATCTGAAGTGAAGCATCGGAATCTATAACTAGTGTCAGAGGAATGGTTCAAAACATAGACAGTAGGAAGAGTCAGTTTTCTTGTACTTCAGTCGGCATTGTGTGTTTTGTATTTGATTCCGATGCAATTTCTGTGTTTCATCGTCAATAAGAAGGTCACAGGGATATATTAAACCTGAAGTGAAGCATCGGAATCTATAACTAGTTTTACAGGAATGGTTCAAAACATAACCAGTAAGAAGAGTCAGTTTCTTGTACTTAGGTCGGCATTGTGCCTTTTGTATTTAATTCCGATGCAATTTCTGTGTTTCATTGTCAATAGGAAGGTCAGAGGGATACAGTAAACCTGAAGTGAAGCATCGGAATCTATAACTAGTGTCACAGGAATGGTTCAAAACATAGACAGTAATAAGAGTCAGTCTTCTTGTACTAAGCCGGCATTGTGCCTTTTGTATATTATTCCGATGCGATTTCTGTGCTTCATCGTCAATAAGAAGGTCAGAGGGATACAGTAAACCTGAAGTGAAGCAACGGAATCTATAACTAGTGTCACAGGAATGGTTCAAAAAATAGACAGTAAGAAGAGTCAGTGTTCTTGTTCTGAAGTCGGCTTTGTGCCATTTGTATTTAATTAAGATGCAATTTCTGTGTTTCATCGTCAATAATAAGGTCAGAGGGATACAGTATACCTGAAGTGAAGCATCGGAATGTATAACTACTGTCACAGGAATGGTTCAAATCATAGGCAGTAAGAAGAGTCAGTCTTCTTGTACTTAAGTCGGCATTGTGCCTTTTGTATGTAATTCCGATGCAATTTCTGTGTTTCATCGTCAATACGAAGGTCAGAGGGATACAGTAAACCAGAAGTGAAGCATTGGGATCTATTACTAGTGTCACAGGAATGGTTCAAAACATAGACAGTATGAAGAGTCTGTCTTCTTGTACTTTAGTCAGCATTGTGCCTTTTGTATTTAATTCCGATGCAATTTACGTATTTCATCGTCAATAAGAAGGTCAGAGGGATACAGTAAACCAGAAGTGAAGCATCGGAATCTATAACTAGTGTCACAGAAATGGTTCAAAACATAGACAGTAAGAAGAGTCAGTTTTCTTGTACTTAAGTCGGCATTCTGTGTTTTGTATTTATTTCCGATGCAATTTCTGTGTTTCATCGTCAATAAGAAGGTCACAGGGATACAGTAAACCTGAAGTGAAGCATCGAAATCTATAACTACGGTCACAGGAATGGTTCAAAACATAAACAGTAAGAAGAGTCAGTTTTCTTGTACTTAGGTCGGCATTGTGCCTTTTGTATTTAATTCCGATGCAATTTCTGTGTTTCATTGTTAATAAGAAGGTCAGAGGGATACAGTAAACCTGAAGTGAAGCATCGGAATCTATAACTAGTGTCACAGGAATGGTTCAAGACAATGACAGTGAGAAGAGTCAGTCTTTTTGTACTTAAGTCGGCATTATGCCTTTTGTATTTAATTCCGATGCAATTTCTGTGTTTCATCGTCAATACGAAGGTCAGAGGGATACAGTAAACCTGAAGTGAAACATCGGAATCTATAACTAGCGTCACAGGAATGGTTCAAAACATAGACAGTAGGAAGAGTCAGTCCTCTTGTACTTAAGTCGGCATTGTGCCTTTTGTATTTAATTCCGAAGCAATATCTGTGTTTCTTCGTCAATAAGAAGGTCAGAGGGATACAGTAAACCTGAAGTGAAGCATCGGAATCTATAACTAGTGTCACAGTAATGGTTCAAAACATAGACAGTAAGAAGAGCCAGTCTTCTTGTACTTGAGTCGGCATTGTGCCTTTTGTATTTAATTCCGATGCAATTTCTGTGTTTCATTGTCAATAAGAAGGTCAGAGGGATACAGTAAACCTGAAGTGAAGCATCGGAATCTATAACTAGTGTTACAGGAATTGTTCAAACATAGACAGTATGAAGAGTCAGTCTTCTTGTACTTAAGTCGGCATTTTGCCTTTTGTATCTAATTCCGATGCAATTTACGTGTTTCATCGTCAATAAGAAGGTCAAAGGGATACAGTAAATCTGAAGTGAAGCATCGGAAACTATAACTAGTGTCACAGGAATGGTTCAAGCATAAACAGTAGGAAGAGTCAGTTTTCTTGTACTTAAGTCGGCATTGTGTGTTTTGTATTTAATTCCGATGCAATTTCTGTGTTTCATCGTCAATAAGAAAGTCACAGGGATGCAGTAAACCTGAAGTGAAGCATCGGATTCTATAACTAGTGTCACAGGAATGGTTCAAAACATAACCAGTAAGAAGAGATAGTTTTCTTGTACTTAAGTCGCCATTGTTCCTTTTGTATTTAATTCCCATGCAATTTCTGAGCTTCATTGTCAATAAGAAGGTCAGAGGGATACAGTAAACCTGAAGTGAAGCATCGGAATCTATAACTAGTGTCACAGTAATGGTTCAAAACATAGACAGTAAGAAGAGCCAGTCTTCTTGTACTTGAGTCGGCATTGTGCCTTTTGTATTTAATTCCGATGCAATTTACGTGTTTCATCGTCAATAAGAAGGTCAAAGGGATACAGTAAATCTGAAGTGAAGCATCGGAAACTATAACTAGTGTCACAGGAATGGTTCAAGCATAAACAGTAGGAAGAGTCAGTTTTCTTGTACTTAAGTCGGCATTGTGTGTTTTGTATTTAATTCCGATGCAATTTCTGTGTTTCATCGTCAATAAGAAAGTCACAGGGATACAGTAAACCTGATGTGAAGCATCGAAATCTATAACTAGTGTCACAGGAATGGTTCAAAACATAGACAGTAATAAGCGTCAGTCTTCTTGTACTTAAGTCGGCATTGTGCCTTTTGTATATAATTCCGATGCAATTTCTGTGTTTCATCGTCAATAAGAAGGTCAGAGGGATACAGTAAACATGAAGTGAGGCAACGGAATCTATAACTAGTGTCACAGGAATGGTTCAAAAACTAGACAGTAAGAAGAGTCAGTGTTCTTGTTCTGAAGTCGGCATTGTGCCATTTGTATTAATTAAGATGCAATTTCTGTGTTTCATCGTCAATAATAAGGTCAGAGGGATACAGAATACCTGAAGTGAAGCATCGGAATCTATAACTAGTGTCACAGGAAAGGTTCAAATCATAGACAGTAAGAAGAGTCAGTCTTCTTGTACTTAAGTCGGCATTGTGCCTTTTGTATTTAATTCCGATGCTATTTCTGTGTTTCATCGTCAATACGAAGGTCAGAGGGATACAGTAAACCTGAAGTGAAGCAACGGAATCTATAACTAGTGACCAGGAATGGTTGAAAAAATAGACAGTAAGAGGAGTCAGTGTTCTTGTTCTGAAGTCGGCATTGTGCCATTTGTATTTAATGAAAATGCAATTTCTGTGTTTCATCGTCAATAATATGGTCAGATTGATACAGTATACCTGAAGTGAAGCATCGGAATCTATAACTAGTGTCACAGGAATGGTTCAAAAAATAGACAGTAAGAAGAGTCAGTGTTCTTGTTCTGAAGTCGGCTTTGTGCCATTGGCATTTAATTAAGAAGCAATCTCCTTGTTTCATCGTCAATACGTAGGTCAGAGGGATACAGTAAACCAGAAGTGAAGCATCGGGATCTATTACAAGTGTCACAGGAATGGTTCAAAACATAGACAGTATGAAGAGTCTGTCTTCTTGTACTTAAGTCAGCATTGTGCCTTTTGTATTTAATTCCGATGCAATTTACGAGTGTCATCGTCAATAAGAAGGTCAGAGGGATACAGTAAACCAGAAGTGAAGCATCGGAATCTATAACTAGTGTCACAGGAATGGTTCAAAACATACACAGTAAGAAGAGTCAGTTTTCTTGTACTTAAGTCGGCATTGTGTGTTTTGTATTTAATTCTGATGCAATTTCTGTGTTTCATCGTCAATAAGAAGTTCACAGGGATACAGTAAACCTGAAGTGAAGCATCGGAATCTTTAACTCGGGTCACAGGAATGGTTCAAAACATAAACAGTAAGAAGAGTCAGTTTTCTTGTACTTAGGTCGGCATTGTGCCTTTTGTATTTAATTCCGATGCAATTTCTGTGTTTCATTGTCAATAAGAAGGTCAGAGGGATACAGTAAACCTGAAGTGAAGCATCGGAATCTATAACTAGTGTCACAGGAATGGTTCAAAACATAGACAGTGAGAAGAGTCAGTCTTTTTGTACTCAAGTCGGCATTATGCCTTTTGTATTTAATTCCGATGCAATTTCTGTGTTTCATCGTCAATAAGAAGGTCAGAGGGATACAGTAAACCTGAAGTGAAGCATCGGAATCTATAACTAGTGTCACAGAAATGGTTCAAAACATAGACAGTAAGAAGAGCCAGTTTTCTTGTACTTGAGTTGGCATTGTGCCTTCTGTATTTAATTCCGATGCAATTTCTGTGTTTCATCGTCAATAAGAAGGTCACAGGGATAGAGTAAACCAGAAGTGAAGCATCGGAATCTATAACTAGTGTCACAGGAATGGTTCAAAACATAGATAGTGAGAAGAGTCAGTCTTTTTGTACTTAAGACGGCATTGTGCCTTTTGTATTTAATTCCGATGCAATTTCTGTGTTTCTTCGTCAATACGAAGGTCAGAGGGATACACTAATCCTGAAGTGAAGCATCGGAATCTATAACTAGTGTCACAGGAATGGTTCAAAACACAGACAGTAGGAAGAGTCAGTCCTCTTGTACTTAAGTCGGCATTGTGCCTTTTGTATTTAATTCCGAAGCAATATATGTGTTTCTTCGTCAATAAGAAGGTCAGAGGGATACAGTAAACCTGAAGTGAAGCATCAGAATCTATAACTAGTGTCACAGAAATGGTTCAAAACATAGACAGTAAGAAGAGCCAGTCTTCTTGTACTTGAGTCGGCATTGTGCCTTTTGTATTTAATTCCGATGCAATTTCTGTGTTTCATCGTCAATAAGAAGGACAGAGGGATACAGTAAACCTGAAGTGAAGCATCGGAATCTATAACTAGTGTCACAGGAATTGTTCAAAACATAGGCCGTATGAAGAGTCAGTCTTCTTGTACTTAAGTCGGCATTGTGCCATTTGTATTTAATTCCGATGCAATTTACGTGTTTGATCGTCAATAAGAAGGTCAGAGGGAAGCAGTAAATCTGAAGTGAAGCATCGGAATCTATAACTAGTGTCAGAGGAATGGTTCAAAACATAGACAGTAGGAAGAGTCAGTTTTCTTGTACTTCAGTCGGCATTGTGTGTTTTGTATTTGATTCCGATGCAATTTCTGTGTTTCATCGTCAATAAGAAGGTCACAGGGATATATTAAACCTGAAGTGAAGCATCGGAATCTATAACTAGTTTTACAGGAATGGTTCAAAACATAACCAGTAAGAAGAGTCAGTTTCTTGTACTTAGGTCGGCATTGTGCCTTTTGTATTTAATTCCGATGCAATTTCTGTGTTTCATTGTCAATAGGAAGGTCAGAGGGATACAGTAAACCTGAAGTGAAGCATCGGAATCTATAACTAGTGTCACAGGAATGGTTCAAAACATAGACAGTAATAAGAGTCAGTCTTCTTGTACTAAGCCGGCATTGTGCCTTTTGTATATTATTCCGATGCAATTTCTGTGCTTCATCGTCAATAAGAAGGTCAGAGGGATACAGTAAACCTGAAGTGAAGCAACGGAATCTATAACTAGTGTCACAGGAATGGTTCAAAAAATAGACAGTAAGAAGAGTCAGTGTTCTTGTTCTGAAGTCGGCTTTGTGCCATTTGTATTTAATTAAGATGCAATTTCTGTGTTTCATCGTCAATAATAAGGTCAGAGGGATACAGTATACCTGAAGTGAAGCATCGGAATGTATAACTACTGTCACAGGAATGGTTCAAATCATAGGCAGTAAGAAGAGTCAGTCTTCTTGTACTTAAGTCGGCATTGTGCCTTTTGTATGTAATTCCGATGCAATTTCTGTGTTTCATCGTCAATACGAAGGTCAGAGGGATACAGTAAACCAGAAGTGAAGCATTGGGATCTATTACTAGTGTCACAGGAATGGTTCAAAACATAGACAGTATGAAGAGTCTGTCTTCTTGTACTTTAGTCAGCATTGTGCCTTTTGTATTTAATTCCGATGCAATTTACGTATTTCATCGTCAATAAGAAGGTCAGAGGGATACAGTAAACCAGAAGTGAAGCATCGGAATCTATAACTAGTGTCACAGAAATGGTTCAAAACATAGACAGTAAGAAGAGTCAGTTTTCTTGTACTTAAGTGGCATTGTGTGTTTTGTATTTATTTCCGATGCAATTTCTGTGTTTCATCGTCAATAAGAAGGTCACAGGGATACAGTAAACCTGAAGTGAAGCATCGAAATCTATAACTACGGTCACAGGAATGGTTCAAAACATAAACAGTAAGAAGAGTCAGTTTTCTTGTACTTAGGTCGGCATTGTGCCTTTTGTATTTAATTCCGATGCAATTTCTGTGTTTCATTGTTAATAAGAAGGTCAGAGGGATACAGTAAACCTGAAGTGAAGCATCGGAATCTATAACTAGTGTCACAGGAATGGTTCAAGACAATGACAGTGAGAAGAGTCAGTCTTTTTGTACTTAAGTCGGCATTATGCCTTTTGTATTTAATTCCGATGCAATTTCTGTGTTTCATCGTCAATACGAAGGTCAGAGGGATACAGTAAACCTGAAGTGAAACATCGGAATCTATAACTAGCGTCACAGGAATGGTTCAAAACATAGACAGTAGGAAGAGTCAGTCCTCTTGTACTTAAGTCGGCATTGTGCCTTTTGTATTTAATTCCGAAGCAATATCTGTGTTTCTTCGTCAATAACAAGGTCAGAGGGATACAGTAAACCTGAAGTGAAGCATCGGAATCTATAACTAGTGTCACAGTAATGGTTCAAAACATAGACAGTAAGAAGAGCCAGTCTTCTTGTACTTGAGTCGGCATTGTGCCTTTTGTATTTAATTCCGATGCAATTTCTGTGTTTCATTGTCAATAAGAAGGTCAGAGGGATACAGTAAACCTGAAGTGAAGCATCGGAATCTATAACTAGTGTTACAGGAATTGTTCAAACATAGACAGTATGAAGAGTCAGTCTTCTTGTACTTAAGTCGGCATTTTGCCTTTTGTATCTAATTCCGATGCAATTTACGTGTTTCATCGTCAATAAGAAGGTCAAAGGGATACAGTAAATCTGAAGTGAAGCATCGGAAACTATAACTAGTGTCACAGGAATGGTTCAAGCATAAACAGTAGGAAGAGTCAGTTTTCTTGTACTTAAGTCGGCATTGTGTGTTTTGTATTTAATTCCGATGCAATTTCTGTGTTTCATCGTCAATAAGAAAGTCACAGGGATGCAGTAAACCTGAAGTGAAGCATCGGATTCTATAACTAGTGTCACAGGAATGGTTCAAAACATAACCAGTAAGAAGAGATAGTTTTCTTGTACTTAAGTCGCCATTGTTCCTTTTGTATTTAATTCCCATGCAATTTCTGAGCTTCATTGTCAATAAGAAGGTCAGAGGGATACAGTAAACCTGATGTGAAGCATCGAAATCTATAACTAGTGTCACAGGAATGGTTCAAAACATAGACAGTAATAAGCGTCAGTCTTCTTGTACTTAAGTCGGCATTGTGCCTTTTGTATATAATTCCGATGCAATTTCTGTGTTTCATCGTCAATAAGAAGGTCAGAGGGATACAGTAAACATGAAGTGAGGCAACGGAATCTATAACTAGTGTCACAGGAATGGTTCAAAAACTAGACAGTAAGAAGAGTCAGTGTTCTTGTTCTGAAGTCGGCATTGTGCCATTTGTATTAATTAAGATGCAATTTCTGTGTTTCATCGTCAATAATAAGGTCAGAGGGATACAGAATACCTGAAGTGAAGCATCGGAATCTATAACTAGTGTCACAGGAAAGGTTCAAATCATAGACAGTAAGAAGAGTCAGTCTTCTTGTACTTAAGTCGGCATTGTGCCTTTTGTATTTAATTCCGATGCTATTTCTGTGTTTCATCGTCAATACGAAGGTCAGAGGGATACAGTAAACCTGAAGTGAAGCAACGGAATCTATAACTAGTGACCAGGAATGGTTGAAAAAATAGACAGTAAGAGGAGTCAGTGTTCTTGTTCTGAAGTCGGCATTGTGCCATTTGTATTTAATGAAAATGCAATTTCTGTGTTTCATCGTCAATAATATGGTCAGATTGATACAGTATACCTGAAGTGAAGCATCGGAATCTATAACTAGTGTCACAGGAATGGTTCAAAAAATAGACAGTAAGAAGAGTCAGTGTTCTTGTTCTGAAGTCGGCTTTGTGCCATTGGCATTTAATTAAGAAGCAATCTCCTTGTTTCATCGTCAATACGTAGGTCAGAGGGATACAGTAAACCAGAAGTGAAGCATCGGGATCTATTACAAGTGTCACAGGAATGGTTCAAAACATAGACAGTATGAAGAGTCTGTCTTCTTGTACTTAAGTCAGCATTGTGCCTTTTGTATTTAATTCCGATGCAATTTACGAGTGTCATCGTCAATAAGAAGGTCAGAGGGATACAGTAAACCAGAAGTGAAGCATCGGAATCTATAACTAGTGTCACAGGAATGGTTCAAAACATACACAGTAAGAAGAGTCAGTTTTCTTGTACTTAAGTCGGCATTGTGTGTTTTGTATTTAATTCTGATGCAATTTCTGTGTTTCATCGTCAATAAGAAGTTCACAGGGATACAGTAAACCTGAAGTGAAGCATCGGAATCTTTAACTCGGGTCACAGGAATGGTTCAAAACATAAACAGTAAGAAGAGTCAGTTTTCTTGTACTTAGGTCGGCATTGTGCCTTTTGTATTTAATTCCGATGCAATTTCTGTGTTTCATTGTCAATAAGAAGGTCAGAGGGATACAGTAAACCTGAAGTGAAGCATCGGAATCTATAACTAGTGTCACAGGAATGGTTCAAAACATAGACAGTGAGAAGAGTCAGTCTTTTTGTACTCAAGTCGGCATTATGCCTTTTGTATTTAATTCCGATGCAATTTCTGTGTTTCATCGTCAATAAGAAGGTCAGAGGGATACAGTAAACCTGAAGTGAAGCATCGGAATCTATAACTAGTGTCACAGAAATGGTTCAAAACATAGACAGTAAGAAGAGCCAGTTTTCTTGTACTTGAGTTGGCATTGTGCCTTCTGTATTTAATTCCGATGCAATTTCTGTGTTTCATCGTCAATAAGAAGGTCACAGGGATAGAGTAAACCAGAAGTGAAGCATCGGAATCTATAACTAGTGTCACAGGAATGGTTCAAAACATAGACAGTAAGAAGAGTCAGTTTTCTTGTACTTAAGTCGGCATTGTGTGTTTTGTATTTAATTCTGATGCAATTTCTGTGTTTCATCGTCAATAAGAAGGTCACAGGGATACAGTAAACCTGAAGTGAAGCATCGGAATCTATAACTAGGGTCACAGGAATGGTTCAAAACATAAACAGTAAGAAGAGTCAGTTTTCTTGTACTTAGGTCGGCATTGTGCATTTTGTATTTAATTCCGATGCAATTTCTGTGTTTCATCGTCAATAAGAAGGTCAGAGGGATACAGTAAACCTGAAGTGAAGCATCGCAATCTATAACTAGTGTCACAGAAATGGTTCAAAACATAGACAGTAAGAAGAGCCAGTCTTCTTGTACTTGAGTCGGCATTGTGCCTTCTGTATTTAATTCCGATGCAATTTCTGTGTTTCATCGTCAATAAGAAGGTCAGAGGGATACAGTAAACCAGAAGTGAAGCATCGGAATCTATAACTAGTGTCACAGGAATGGTTCAAAACATACACAGTAAGAAGAGTCAGTTTTCTTGTACTTAAGTCGGCATTGTGCGTTTTCTATTTCATCCCGTTGCAATTTCTGTGTATCGTCGTCAATACCAAGGTCCAAGGGATACAACTAACCTGAAGTGAAGCATTGGAATCTAAAACCGGTCTCACAGGAAAGGTTCAAACATAGACAGTAAGAAGAGCCAGTCTTCTTGTACTTGAGTCGGCATTGTGCCTTTTGTATATAATTCCGATGCAATATCTATGTTTTATCATCTATAAGAAGCTCAGAGGGATACAGTAAACCTGAAGTGAAGCTTCGGAATCTATAACTAGTGTCACAGGAATGGTTCAAAACATAGACATTAAGAAGAGTCAGTTTTCTTGTACTTAAGTCGGCGTTGTGCCTTTTGTATTTAATTCCGATGCAATTTCTGTGTTTCATCGTCAATAAGAAGGTCAGAGGGATACAATAAACCTGAAGTGAAGCATCGGAATCTATAACTAGTGTCACAGGAATGGTTCAAACATAGACAGTGAGAAGAGTCAGCCTTTTTGTACTTAAGTCGGCATTGTGCCTTTTGTATTTAATTCCGATGCAATTTACGTGTTTCATCGTCAGTAAGATGGTCAGAGGGATACAGTAAATCTGAAGTGAAGCATCGGAATCTATAACTAGTGTCACAGGAATGTTTAAAACATAGACAGCTGGAAGAGTCAGTTTCCTTGTACTTAAGTCGGCATTGTGTGTTTTGTATTTAATTCCGATGCAATTTCTGTGTTTCATCGTCAATAAGAAGGTCAGAGGGATACAGTAAACCTGAAATGAAGCATCGGAATCTATAACTACTGTCACAGGAATGGTTCAAAACATAACCAGTAAGAAGAGTCAGTTTTCTTGTACTTAGTTCGGCATTGTGCCTTTTGTATTTAATTCCGATGCAATTTCTGTGTTTCATTGTCAATAAGAAGGTCAGAGGGATACAGTAAACCTGAAGTGAAGCATCGGAATCTATAACTAGTGTCACAGGAATGGTTCAAAACATAGACAGTAAGAAGAGTCAGTTTTCTTGTAATAAAATCGGCATTGTGCCTTTTGTAAGTAATTCCGATGCAATTTCTGTGTTTCATCGTCAATAAGAAGGTCAGAGGGATACAATAAACCTGAAGTGAAGCATCGGAATCTAAAACTAGTGTCACAGGAATGGTTCAAAACATAGACAGTAAGAAGAGTCAATTTTCTTGTACTTAAGTCGTCATTGTGCCTTTTCTATTTAATTCCGATGCAATTTCTGTCTTTCGGCGTCAATAAGATGGTCCAAGGGATACAGTAAACCTGAAGTGAAGCATCGGTATCTAAAACCGGTCTCAGAGGAAAGGTTTAAAATATAGACAGTAAGAAGAGCCAGTCTTCTTGTACTTGAGTCGGCATTGTGCCTTTGTATTTAATTCCGATGCAATTTCTGTGTTTCATCGTCAGTACGACGGTCAGAGGGATACAGTAACCCTGAAGTGTAGCATCGGAATCTATAATAGTGTCACAGGAATGGTTCAAAACATAGACAGTAAGAAGAGTCAGTCTTCTTGTACTTAAGTCGGCATTGTGCCTTTTGTATTTAATTAAGATGCAATTTCTGTGTTTCATCGTCAATAATAAGGTCAGAGGGATACAGTATACCTGAAGTGAAGCATCGGAATCTATAACTAGTGTCACAGGAATGGTTCAAAACATAGACAGTAAGAAGAGTCAGTCTTCTAGTACTTAAGTCGGCATTGTGCTTTTTGTATTTAATTCCGATGCATTTTCTGGGTTTCATCGTCAATAAGGGGGTCAGAGGGATACAGTAAACCTGAAGTGATGCATCGAAATCCATAACTAGTGTCACAGGAATGGTTCAAATCATAGTCATTAAGAAGAGTCTGTCTTTTTGTACTTAAGTCTGCTTTGTGCCTTTTGTATTTAATTCCGATGCAATTTCTGTGTTTCATCGTCAATACGAATGTCAGAGGGATACAGTAAACCTGAAGTGAAGCATTGGAATCTATAACTAGTGTTACAGGAATTGTTCAAACATAGACAGTAATAAGAGTCAGTCTTCTTGTGCTTAAGTCGGCATTGTGCCTTTTGTATATAATTCCGATGCATTTTCTGTGTTTCATCGTCAATAAGAGGGTCACAGGGATACAGTAAACCTGAAGTGATGCATCGGAATCTATAACTAGTGTCAAAGGAATGGTTCAAAACATAGATACTAAGAAGAGTCTGTTTTCTTGTATATAAGTCGGCATTGTGCCTTTACTATTTAATTACGATGGAATTTCTGTGTTTCGTCGTCAATAACAAGGTCCAAGGGATACAGTTAACCTGAAGTGAAGCATCGGAATCTAAAACCGGTCTCACAGGAAAGGTTCAAAGCATAGACAGTAAGAAGAGCCAGTCATCTTGTACTTGAGTCGGCATTGTGCCTTTGTATTTAATTCCGATGCAATTTCTGTGTTTCATCGTCAGTACGACGGTCAGAGGGGTACAGTATACCTGAAGTGAAGCATCGGATTCTATAATATTGTCACAGGAATGGTTCAAAACATAGACAGTAAGAAGAGTCAGTCTTCTTGTACTTAAGTCGGCATTGTGCCTTTTGTATTTAATTAAGATGCAATCTCTGTGTTCCATCGTCAATAATAAGGTCAGAGGGATACAGTATACCTGAAGTAAAGCATCGGAATCTATAACTAGTGTCACAATAATGGTTCAAATCATAGACAGTAAGAAGAGTCAGTCTTCATGTACTTAAGTCGGCATTGTGCCTTTTGTATTTAATTCCGATGCAATTTACGAGTTTCATCGTCAATAAGAAGGTCAGAGGGATACAGTAAACCTGAAGTGAAGCATCGGAATCTATAACTAGTGTCACAGGAATGGTTCAAAACATAGACAGTAAGAAGAGTCAATTTTCTTGTACTTAAGTCGGCATTGTGCCTTTTCTATTTAATTCCGATGCAATTTCTGTCTTTCGGCGTCAATAAGATGGTCCAAGGGATACAGTAAATCTGAAGTGAAGCATCGGAATCTAAAACCGGTCTCACAGGAAAGGTTCAAAGCATAGACAGTAAGAAGAGCCAGTCATCTTGTACTTGAGTCGGCATTGTGACTTTGTATTTAATTCCGATGCAATTTCTGTGTTTCATCGTCAGTACGACGGTCAGAGGGATACAGTAACCCTGACGTGTAGCATCGGAATCTATAATAGTGTCACAGGAGTGGTTCAAAATATAGACAGTAAGAAGAGTCAGTCTTCTTGTACTTAAGTCGGCATTGTGCCTTTTGTATTTAATTAAGATGCAATTTCTGTGTTTCATCGTCAATAATAAGGTCAGAGGGATACAGTATACCTGAAGTGAAGCATCGGAATCTATAACTAGTGTCACAGGAATGGTTCAAAACATAGACAGTAAGAAGAGTCAGTCTTCTAGTACTAAGTCGGCATTGTGCTTTTTGTATTTAATTCCGATGCATTTTCTGGGTTTCATCGTCAATAAGGGGGTCAGAGGGATACAGTAAACCTAAAGTGATGCATCGGAATTAATAACTAATGTCACAGAAATGGTTCAAATCATAGACATTAAGAAGAGTCAGTCTTTTTGTACTTAAGTCTGCTTTGCGCCTTTTGTATTTAATTCCGATGCAATTTCTGTGTTTCATCGTCAATACGAATGTCGAGGGATACAGTAAACCTGAAGTGAAGCATCGGAATCTATAACTAGTGTTACAGGAATTTTTCAAACATAGACAGTAATAAGAGTCAGTCTTCTTGTGCTTAAGTTGGCATTGTGCCTTTTGTATATAATTCCGATGCATTTTCTGTGTTTCATCGTCAAAAAGAGGGTCACAGGGATACAGTAAACCTGAAGTGAAGCATCGGAATCTATAACTAGTGATACAGGAATTGTTCAAACATAGACAGTATGTAGAGTCAGTCTTCTTGTACTTAAGTCGGCATTGTGCCTTTTGTATTTAATTCCGATGCAATTTACGTGTTTCATCGTCAATAAGAAGGACAGAGGGATACAGTAAATCTGAAGTGAAGCATCGGAATCCATAACTAGTGTCACAGGAATGGTTCAAAACATAGACAGTGGGAAGAGTCAGTTTTCTTGTACGTAAGTCGGCATTGTGTGTTTTGTATTTAATTCCGATGCAATTTCTGTGTTTCATCGTCAATGAGAAGGTCACAGGGATGCAGTAAACCTGAAGTGGAGCATCGGAATCTATAACTAGTGTCACAGGAATGGTTCAAAACATATCCAGTAAGAAGAGATAGTTTTCTTGTACTTAAGTCGCCATTGTTCCTTTTGTGTTTAATTACGATGCAATTTCTGTGTTTCATTGTCAATAAGAAGGTCAGAGGGATACAGTAAACCTGAAGTGAAGCATCGGAATCTATAACTAGTGTCACAGGAATGGTTCAAAATATAGATATTAAGAAGAGTCTGTTTTCTTGTACTTAAGTCGGCATTGTGCGTTTTCTATTTCATTCCGATGCAATTTCTGTGTATCGTCGTCAATACCAAGGTCCAAGGGATGCAACTAACCTGAAGTGAAGCATTGGAATCTAAAACCGGTCTCACAGGAAAGGTTCAAACATAGACAGTAAGAAGAGCCAGTCTTCTTGTACTTGAGTCGGCATTGTGCCTTTTGTATATAATTCCGATGCAATATCTATGTTTTATCATCTGTAAGAAGCTCAGAGGGATACAGTAAACCTGAAGTGAAGCTTCGGAATCTATAACTAGTGTCACAGGAATGGTTCAAAACATAGACATTAAGAAGAGTCAGTTTTCTTGTACTTAAGTCGGCGTTGTGCCTTTTGTATTTAATTCCGATGCAATTTCTGTGTTTCATCGTCAATAAGAAGGTCAGAGGGATACAATAAACCTGAAGTGAAGCATCGGAATCTATAACTAGTGTCACAGGAATGGTTCAAACATAGACAGTGAGAAGAGTCAGCCTTTTTGTACTTAAGTCGGCATTGTGCCTTTTGTATTTAATTCCGATGCAATTTACGTGTTTCATCGTCAGTAAGAAGGTCAGAGGGATACAGTAAATCTGAAGTGAAGCATCGGAATCTATAACTAGTGTCACAGGAATGTTTAAAACATAGACAGCTGGAAGAGTCAGTTTTCTTGTACTTAAGTCGGCATTGTGTGTTTTGTATTTAATTCCGATGCAATTTCTGTGTTTCATCGTCAATAAGAAGGTCAGAGGGATACAGTAAACCTGAAATGAAGCATCGGAATCTATAACTACTGTCACAGGAATGGTTCAAAACATAACCAGTAAGAAGAGTCAGTTTTCTTGTACTTAGGTCGGCATTGTGCCTTTTGTATTTAATTCCGATGCAATTTCTGTGTTTCATTGTCAATAAGAAGGTCAGAGGGATACAGTAAATCTGAAGTGAAGCATCGGAATCTATAACTAGTGTCACAGGAATGGTTCAAAACATAGACAGTAAGAAGAGTCAGTTTTCTTGTAATAAAATCGGCATTGTGCCTTTTGTAAGTAATTCCGATGCAATTTCTGTGTTTCATCGTCAATAAGAAGGTCAGAGGGATACAGTAAACCTGAAGTGAAGCATCGGAATCTAAAACTAGTGTCACAGGAATGGTTCAAAACATAGACAGTAAGAAGAGTCAATTTTCTTGTTCTTAAGTCGGCATTGTGCCTTTTCTATTTAATTCCGATGCAATTTCTGTCTTTCGGCGTCAATAAGATGGTCCAAGGGATACAGTAAACCTGAAGTGAAGCATCGGAATCTAAAACCGGTCTCAGAGGAAAGGTTTAAAATATAGACAGTAAGAAGAGCCAGTCTTCTTGTACTTGAGTCGGCATTGTGCCTTTGTATTTAATTCCGATGCAATTTCTGTGTTTCATCGTCAGTACGACGGTCAGAGGGATACAGTAACCCTGAAGTGTAGCATCGGAATCTATAATAGTGTCACAGGAATGGTTCAAAACATAGACAGTAAGAAGAGTCAGTCTTCTTGTACTTAAGTCGGCATTGTGCCTTTTGTATTTAATTAAGATGCAATTTCTGTGTTTCATCGTCAATAATAAGGTCAGAGGGATACAGTATACCTGAAGTAAAGCATCGGAATCTATAACTAGTGTCACAATAATGGTTCAAATCATAGACAGTAAGAAGAGTCAGTCTTCATGTACTTAAGTCGGCATTGTGCCTTTTGTATTTAATTCCGATGCAATTTACGAGTTTCATCGTCAATAAGAAGGTCAGAGGGATACAGTAAACCTGAAGTGAAGCATCGGAATCTATAACGAGTGTCACAGGAATGGTTCAAAACATAGACAGTAAGAAGAGTCAATTTTCTTGTACTTAAGTCGGCATTGTGCCTTTTCTATTTAATTCCGATGCAATTTTTGTCTTTCGGCGTCAATAAGATGATCCAAGGGATACAGTAAATCTGAAGTGAAGCATCGGAATCTAAAACCGGTCTCAGAGGAAAGGTTTAAAATATAGACAGTAAGAAGAGCCAGTCTTCTTGTGCTTGAGTCGGCATTGTGCCTTTGTATTTAATTCCGATGCAATTTCTGTGTTTCATCATCAGTACGACGGTCAGAGGGATACAGTAACCCTGACGTGTAGCATCGGAATCTGTAATAGTGTCACAGGAGTGGTTCAAAACATAGACAGTAAGAAGAGTCAGTCTTCTTGTACTTAAGTCGGCATTGTGCCTTTTGTATTTAATTAAGATGCAATTTCTGTGTTTCATCGTCAATAATAAGGTCAGAGGGATACAGTATACCTGAAGTGAAGCATCGGAATTAATAACTAGTGTCACAGGAATGGTTCAAATCATAGACATTAAGAAGAGTCTGTCTTTTTGTACTTAAGTCTGCTTTGTGCCTTTACTATTTAATTCCGATGCAATATCTGTGTATCGTCGTCAATAACAAAGTCCAAGGGATACTGTTAACCTGAAGTGAAGCATCGGAATCTAAAACCGGTCTCACAGGAAAGGTTCAAAGCATAGACAGTAAGAAGAGCCAGTCATCTTGTACTTGAGTCGGCATTGTGCCTTTGTATTTAATTCCGATGCAATTTCTGTGTTTCATTGTCAATAAGAAGGCGAGAGGGATACAGTAAACCAGAAGTGAAGCATCGGAATCTATAACTAGTGTCACAGGAATGGTTCAAAACATAGATATTAAGAAGAGGTTGTTTTCTTGTACTTAAGTCGGCATTGTGCCTTTTCTATTTAATTCCGATGCAATTCCTGTGTTACGTCGTCAATAACAAGGTCCAAGGGATACAATTAACCTGAAGTGAAGCATCGGAATCTAAAACCGGTCTCACAGGAAAGGTTCAAAACATAGACAGTAAGAAGAGCCAGTCTTCTTGTACTTGAGTCGGCATTGTGCCTTTTGTATATAATTGCGATGCAATTTCTGTGTTTCATCGTCAGTACGACGGTCAGAGGGATACAGTAAACCTGAAGTGAAGCATCGGAATCTATAATAGTGTCACAGGAATGGTTCAAAACATAGACAGTGAGATGAGTCAGTCTTCTTGTACTTAAGTCGGCATTGTGCCATTAGTATTTAAGTAAGATGCAATTTCTGTGTTTCATCGTCAATTATAAGGTCAGAGGGATACAGTATACCTGAAGTGAAGCATCGGAATCTATAACTAGTGGCACAGGAATGGCTCAAAAAATAGACAGTGAGAAGAGTCAGTGTTCTTGTTCTGAAGTCGGCATTGTGCCTTTGGTATTTAATGAAGATGCAATTTCTGTGTTTCATCGTCAATAATAAGGTCAGAGGGATACAGTAAACGTGAAGTGAAGCATCGGAATCTATAACTAGTGTCACAGGGATGGTTCAAACATAGACAGTAACAAGAGTCAGTCTTCTTGTACTTAAGCCGGCATTGTGCCTTTTGTATATTATTCCGATGTAATATCTGTGTTTCATCGTCTATAAGAAACTCAGAGGGATACAGTGAACCAGAAGTGAAGCTTCGGAACCTATAACTACTGTCACAGGAATGGTTCAAAACATAGACATTAAGAAGAGTCAGTTTTCTTGTACTTAAGTCGGCGTTGTGCCTTTTGTATTTAATTCCGATGCAATTTCTGTGTTTCATCGTCAATAAGAAGGTCAGAGGGATACTGTAAACCTGAAGTGAAGCATCGGAATCTATAACTAGTGTCACAGGAATGGTTCAAAGCATAGACAGTGAGTAGGGTCAGCCTTTTTGTACTTAAGTCGGCATTGTGCCTTTTGTATTTAATTCCGATGCAATTTCTGTGTTTCATCGTCAATACGAAGGTCAGAGGGATACAGTAAACCTGAAGTGAAGCATCGGAATCCATAACTAGTGTCACAGGAATGGTTCAAAACATAGACAGTAGGAAGAGCCAGTCCTCTTGTACTTAAGTCGGCATTGTGCCTTTTGTATTTAATTCCGAAGCAATATCTCTGTTTCTTCGTCAATAAGAAGGTCAAAGGGATACAGTAAACCTGAATTGAAGCATCGGAATCTATAACTAGTGTCACAGAAATGGTTCAAAACATAGACAGTAAGAAGAGCCAGTCTTCTTGTACTTGAGTCGGCATTGTGCCTTTTGTATTTAATTCCGATGCAATTTCTGTGTTTCATCGTCAATAAGAAGGTCAGGGGAATACAGTAAACCTGAAGTGAAGCATCGGAATCTATAACTAGTGTCACAGGAATTGTTCAAAACATAGACAGTATGAAGAGTCAGTCTTCTTGTACTTCAGTCAGCATTGTGCCTTTTGTATTTAATTCCGATGCAATTTACGTGTTTCATCGTCAACAAGAAGGTCAGAGGCATACAGTAAACCTGAAGTGAAGCATCGGAATCTATAACTAGTGTCACAGGAATGGTTCAAAGCATAGACAGTAAGAAGAGTCAGTTTTCTTGTACCTAAGTCGGCATTGTGTGTTTTGTATTTAATTCCGATGCAATTTCTGTGTTTCATCGTCCATAAGAAGGTCACAGGGATACAGTAAACATGAAGTGAAGCATCGGAGTCTATAACTAGTGTCACAGGAATGGTTCAAAGCATAGACAGTAAGAAGAGTCAATTTTCTTGTTCTTAAGTCGGCATTGTGCCTTTCCTATTTAATTAGGATGCAATTTCTGTCTTTCGGCGTAAATAAGAAGGTCCAAGGGATACAGTAAACCTGAAGTGAAGCATCGGAATCTAAAACCGGTCTCAGAGGAAAGGTTCAAAACACAGGGAGTAAGAAGAGCCAGTCTTCTTGTACATGAGTCGCCAATGTGCCTATTGTATTTAATTCCGATGCAATTTCTGTGTTTCATCGTCAATAAGAACGTCGGCTGGATACAGTAAACCTGAAGTGAAGCATCGGAATCTATTACTAGTGTCACAGGAATGGTTCAAAACATAGACAGAAAGTATAGCCAGTCTTCTTGTACTTGAGTCGTCATTGTGCCTTTTCTATTTAATTCCGATGCAATTTCTGTCTTTCGGCGTCAATAAGATGGTCCAAGGGATACAGTAAACCTGAAGTGAAGCATCGGAATCTAAAACCGGTCTCAGAGGAAAGGTTTAAGATATAGACAGTAAGAAGAGCCAGTCTTCTTGTACTTGAGTCGGCATTGTGCCTTTGTATTTAATTCCGATGCAATTTCTGTGTTTCATCGTCAGTACGACGGTCAGAGGGATACAGTAACCCTGAAGTGTAGCATCGGAATCTATAATAGTGTCACAGGAATGGTTCAAGACATAGACAGTAAGAAGAGTCAGTCTTCTTGTACTTAAGTCGGCATTGTGCTTTTTGTATTTAATTCCGATGCATTTTCTGGGTTTCATCGTCAATAAGGCGGTCAGAGGGATACAGTAAACCTGAAGTGATGCATCGGAATCCATAACTAGTGTCACAGGAATGGTTCAAATCATAGTCATTAAGAAGAGTCTGTCTTTTTGTACTTAAGTCTGCATTGTGCCTTTGTATTTAATTCCGATGCAATTTCGGTGTTTCATCGTCAGTACGACGGTCAGAGGGGTACAGTATACCTGAAGTGAAGCATCGGATTCTATAATAGTGTCACAGGAATGGTTCAAAACATAGACACTAAGAAGAGTCAGTCTTCTTGTACTTAAGTCGGCATTGTGCCTTTTGTATTTAATTAAGATGCAATCTCTGTGTTTCATCGTCAACAATAAGGTCAGAGGGATACAGTATACCTGAAGTGAAGCATCGGAATCTATATCTAGTGTTACAGGAGTGGTTCAAAACATAGACAGTAATAAGAGTCAGTCTTCTAGTACTTAAGTCGGCATTGTGCCTTTTGTATATAATTCCGATGCAACTTCTGTGTTTCATCGTCAATAGGAAGGTCAGAGGGAAACAGTAAACCTGAAGTGAAGCAACGGAATCTATAACTAGTGTCACAGGAATTGTTCAAAAAATAGACAGTAAGAAGAGTCAGTGTTCTTGTTCTGAAGTCGGCATTGTGCCATTTGTATTTAATTAAGATGCAATTTCTGTGTTTCATCGTCAATAATAAGGTCAGAGGGATACAGTATACCTGAAGTAAAGCATCGGAATCTATAACTAGTGTCACAATAATGGTTCAAATCATAGACAGTAAGAAGAGTCAGTCTTCATGTACTTAAGTCGGCATTGTGCCTTTTGTATTTAATTCCGATGCAATTTACGAGTTTCATCGTCAATAAGAAGGTCAGAGGGATACAGTAAACCTGAAGTGAAGCATCGGAATCTATAACTAGTGTCACAGGAATGGTTCAAAACATAGACAGTAAGAAGAGTCAATTTTCTTGTACTTAAGTGGGCATTGTGCCTTTTCTATTTAATTCCGATGCAATTTCTGTCTTTTGGCGTCAATAATATGGTCCAAGGGATACAGTAAATCTGAAGTGAAGCATCGGAATCTAAAACCGGTCTCAGAGGAAAGGTTTAAAATATAGACAGTAAGAAGAGCCAGTCTTCTTGTACTTGAGTCGGCATTGTGACTTTGTATTTAATTCCGATGCAATTTCTGTGTTTCATCGTCAGTACGGCGATCAGAGGGATACAGTAACCCTGACGTGTAGCATCGGAATCTATAATAGTGTCACAGGAGTGGTTCAAAACATAGACAGTAAGAAGAGTCAGTCTTCTTGTACTTAAGTCGGCATTGTGCCTTTTGTATTTAATTAAGATGCAATTTCTGTGTTTCATCGTCAATAATAAGGTCAGAGGGATACAGTATACCTGAAGTGAAGCATCGGAATCTATAACTAGTGTCACAGGAATGGTTCAAAACATAGACAGTAAGAAGAGTCAGTCTTCTAGTACTTAAGTCGGCATTGTGCTTTTTGTATTTAATTCCGATGCATTTTCTGGGTTTCATCGTCAATAAGGGGGTCAGAGGGATACAGTAAACCTGAAGTGATGCATCGGAATTAATAACTAATGTCACAGAAATGGTTCAAATCATAGACATTAAGAAGAGTCAGTCTTTTTGTACTTAAGTCTGCTTTGTGCCTTTTGTATTTAATTCCGATGCAATTTCTGTGTTTCATCGTCAATACGAATGTCAGAGGGATACAGTAAACCTGAAGTGAAGCATCGGAATCTATAACAAGTGTTACAGGAATTTTTCAAACATAGACAGTAATAAGAGTAAGTCTTCTTGTGCTTAAGTCGGCATTGTGCCTTTTGTATATAATTCCGATGCATTTTCTGTGTTTCATCGTCAAAAAGAGAGTCACAGGGATACAGTAAACCTGAAGTGAAGCATCGGAATCTATAACTAGTGATACAGGAATTGTTCAAACATAGACAGTATGTTGAGTCAGTCTTCTTGTACTTAAGTCGGCATTGTGCCTTTTGTATTTAATTCCGATGCAATTTACGTGTTTCATCGTCAATAAGAAGGTCAGAGGGATACAGTAAATCTGAAGTGAAGCATCGGAATCCATAACTAGTGTCACAGGAATGGTTCAAAACATAGACAGTTTGAAGAGTCAGTTTTCTTGTACGTAAGTCGGCATTGTGTGTTTTGTATTTAATTCCGATGCAATTTCTGTGTTTCATCGTCAATAAGAAGGTCACAGGGATGCAGTAAACCTGAAGTGGAGCATCGGTATCTATAACTAGTGTCACAGGAATGGTTCAAAACATATCCAGTAAGAAGAGATAGTTTTCTTGTACTTAAGTCGCCATTGTTCCTTTTGTGTTTAATTACGATGCAATTTCTGTGTTTCATTGTCAATAAGAAGGTCAGAGAGATACAGTAAACCTGAAGTGAAGCATCGGAATCTATAACTAGTGTCACAGGAATGGTTCAAAACATAGACAGTAAGAAGAGTCAGTTTTCTTGTAATAATATCGGCATTGTGCCTTTTGTAAGTAATTCCGATGCAATTTCTGTGTTTCATCGTCAATAAGAAGGTCAGAGGGATACAGTAAACCTGAAGTGAAGCATCGGAATCTAAAACTAGTGTCACAGGAATGGTTCAAAACATAGACAGTAAGAAGAGTCAATTTTCTTGTTCTTAAGTCGGCATTGTGCCTTTTCTATTTAATTCCGATGCAATTTCTGTCTTTCGGCGTCAATAAGATGGTCCAAGGGATGCAGTAAACCTGAAGTGAAGCATCGGAATCTAAAACCGGTCTCAGAGGAAAGGTTTAAAATATAGACAGTAAGAAGAGCCAGTCTTCTTGTACTTGAGTCGGCATTGTGCCTTTGTATTTAATTCCGATGCAATTTCTGTGTTTCATCGTCAGTACGACGGTCAGAGGGATACAGTAACCCTGAAGTGTAGCATCGGAATCTATAATAGTGTCACAGGAATGGTTCAAAACATAGACAGTAAGAAGAGTCAGTCTTCTTGTACTTAAGTCGGCATTGTGCCTTTTGTATTTAATTAAGATGCAATTTCTGTGTTTCATCGTCAATAATAAGGTCAGAGGGATACAGTATACCTGAAGTAAAGCATCGGAATCTATAACTAGTGTCACAATAATGGTTCAAATCATAGACAGTAAGAAGAGTCAGTCTTCATGTACTTAAGTCGGCATTGTGCCTTTTGTATTTAATTCCGATGCAATTTACGAGTTTCATCGTCAATTAGAAGGTCAGAGGGATACAGTAAACCTGAAGTGAAGCATCGGAATCTATAACTAGTGTCACAGGAATGGTTCAAAACATAGACAGTAAGAAGAGTCAGTCTTCTAGTACTTAAGTCGGCATTGTGCTTTTTGTATTTAATTCCGATGCATTTTCTGGGTTTCATCGTCAATAAGTGGGTCAGAGGGATACAGTTAACCTGAAGTGATGCATCGGAATTAATAACTAGTGTCACAGGAATGGTTCAAATCATAGACATTAAGAAGAGTCAGTCTTTTTGTACTTAAGTCTGCTTTGTGCCTTTACTATTTAATTCCGATGCAATTTCTGTGTTTCGTCGTCAATAACAAGGTCCAAGGGATACAGTTAACCTGAAGTGAAGCATCGGAATCTAAAACCGGTCTCACAGGAAAGGTTCAAAGCATAGACAGTAAGAAGAGCCAGTCATCTTGTACTTGAGTCGGCATTGTGCCTTTGTATTTAATTCCGATGCAATTTCTGTGTTTCGTCGTCAGTACGACGGTCAGAGGGATACAGTATACATGAAGTGAAGCATCGGAATCTATAATAGTGTCACAGGAATGGTTCAAAACATAGACAGTAAGAAGAGTCAGTCTTCTTGTACTTAAGTCGGCATTGTGCCTTTTGTATTTAATTAAGATGCAATCTCTGTGTTTCATCGTCAACAATAAGGTCAGAGGGATACAGTATACCTGAAGTGAAGCATCGGAATCTATATCTAGTGTCACAGGAATGGTTCAAAACATAGACAGTAATAAGAGTCAGTCTTCTAGTACTTCAGTCGGCATTGTGCCTTTTGTATATAATTCCGATGCAATTTCTGTGTTTCATTGTCAATAAGAAGGCGAGAGGGATACAGTAAACCTGAAGTGAAGCAACGGAATCTATAACTAGTGTCACAGGAATGGTTCAAAACATAGACAGTAATAAGAGTCAGTTTACTTGTACTTAAGTCGGCATTGTGCCTTTTGTATTTAATTCCGATGCAATTTCTGTGTTTCATCGTCAATAAGAAGGTCCACGGGATACAGTAAACCTGAAGTGAAGCATCGGAATCTATAACTAGTGTCACAGGAACGGTTCAAAACATAAACAGTAAGAAGAGTCAGTTTTCTTGTACTTAGGTCGGCATTGTGCCTTTTGTATTTAATTCCAATGCAATTTCTGTGTTTCATTGTCAATAAGAAGGCGAGAGGGATACAGTAAACCTGAAGTGAAGCATCGGAATCTATAACTAGTGTCACAGGAATGGTTCAAAACACAGATATTAAGAAGAGGTTGTTTTCTTGTACTTAAGTCGGCATTGTGCCTTTTCTATTTAATTCCGATGCAATTTCTGTGTTACGTCGTCAATAACAATGTCCAAGGGATACAATTAACCTGAAGTGAAGCATCGGAATCTAAAACCGGTCTCACAGGAAAGGTTCAAAACATAGACAGTAAGAAGAGCCAGTCTTCTTGTACTTGAGTCGGCTTTGTGCCTTTTGTATATAATTGCGATGCAATTTCTGTGTTTCATCGTCAGTACGACGGTCAGGGGGATACAGTAAACCTGAAGTGAAGCATCGGAATCCATAATAGTGTCACAGGAATGGTTCAAAACATAGACAGTGAGATGAGTCAGTCTTCTTGTACTTAAGTCAGCATTGTGCCATTTGTATTTAAGTAAGAAGCAATTTCTGTGTTTCGTCGTCAATAATAAGGTCAGAGTGATACAGTATACCTGAAGTGAAGCATCGGAATCTATAACTAGTGGCACAGGAATGGCTCAAAAAGTAGACAGAGAGAAGAGTCAGTGTTCTTGTTCTGAAGTCGGCATTGTGCCTTTGGTATTTAATGAAGATGCAATTTCTGTGTTTCATCGTCAATAATAAGGTCAGAGGGATACAGTATACCTGAAGTGAAGCATCGGAATCTATATAAAGTGTCACAGGAATTGTTCAAATCATAGACAGTAAGAAGAGTTAGTCTTCTTGTACTTAAGTCAGCATTGTGCCTTTTGTATTTACTTAAGATGCAATTTCTGTACTTCATCGTCAATAAGAAGGTCAAAGGGATACAGTAAACGTGAAGTGAAGCATCGGAATCTATAACTAGTGTCACAGGGATGGTTCAAACATAGACAGTAACAAGAGTCAGTCTTCTTGTACTTAAGCCGGCATTGTGCCTTTTGTATATTATTCCGATGTAATATCTGTGTTTCATCGTCTATAAGAAACTCAGAGGGATACAGTGAACCTGAAGTGAAGCTTCGGAACCCATAACTACTGTCACAGGAATGGTTCAAAACATAGACATTAAGAAGAGTCAGTTTTCTTGTACTTAAGTCGGCGTTGTGCCTTTTGTATTTAATTCCGATGCAATTTCTGTGTTTCATCGTCAATAAGAAGGTCAGAGGGATACTGTAAACCTGAAGTGAAGCATCGGAATCTATAACTAGTGTCACAGGAATGGTTCAAAGCATAGGCAGTGAGAAGGGTCAGTCTTTTTGTACTTAAGTCGGCATTGTGCCTTTTGTATTTAATTCCGATGCAATTTCTGTGTTTCATCGTCAATACGAAGGTCAGAGGGATACAGTAAACCTGAAGTGAAGCATCGGAATCCATAACTAGTGTCACAGGAATGGTTCAAAACATAGACAGTAGGAAGAGCCAGTCCTCTTGTACTTAAGTCGGCATTGTGCCTTTTGTATTTAATTCCGAAGCAATATCTGTGTTTCTTCGTCAATAAGAAGGTCAAAGGGATACAGTAAACCTGAAGTGAAGCATCGGAATCCATAACTAGTGTCACAGGAATGGTTCAAAACATAGACAGTAGGAAGAGCCAGTCCTCTTGTACTTAAGTCGGCATTGTGCCTTTTGTATTTAATTACGAAGCAATATCTGTGTTTCTTCGTCAATAAGAAGGTCAAAGGGATACAGTAAACCTGAATTGAAGCATCGGAATCTATAACTAGTGTCACAGAAATGGTTCAAAACATAGACAGTAAGAAGAGCCAGTCTTCTTGTACTTGAGTCGGCATTGTGCCTTTTGTGTTTAATTCCGATGCAATTTCTGTGTTTCATCGTCAATAAGAAGGTCAGGGGAATACAGTAAACCTGAAGTGAAGCATCGGAATCTATAACTAGTGTCACAGGAATTGTTCAAAACATAGACAGTATGAAGAGTCAGTCTTCTTGTACTTAAGTCGGCATTGTGCCTTTTGTATTTAATTCCGATGCAATTTACGTGTTTCATCGTCAATAAGAAGGTCAGAGGCATACAGTAAACCTGAAGTGAAGCATCGGAATCTATAACTAGTGTCACAGGAATTGTTCAAAAAATAGACAGTAAGAAGAGTCAGTGTTCTTGTTCTGAAGTCGGCATTGTGCCATTTGTATTTAATTAAGATGCAATTTCTGTGTTTCATCGTCAACAATAAGGTCAGAGGGATACAGTATACCTGAAGTAAAGCATCGGAATCTATAACTAGTGTCACAATAATGGTTCAAATCATAGACAGTAAAAAGAGTCAGTCTTCTTGTACTTAATTCGGCATTGTGCCTTTTGTATTTAATTCCGATGCAATTTACGAGTTTCATCGTCAATAAGAAGGTCAGAGGGATACAGTAAACCTGAAGTGAAGCATTGGAATCTATAACTAGTGTCACAGGAATGGTTCAAACATAGACAGTAAGAAGAGTCAGTTTTCTTGTACTTAAGTCGGCATTGTGCCTTTTGTATTTAATTCCGATGCAATTTCTGTGTTTCATCGTCAATAAGAAGGTCCACGGGATACAGTAATCCTGAAGTGAAGCATCGGAATCTATAACTAGTGTCACAGGAACGGTTCAAAACATAAACAGTAAGAAGAGTCAGTTTTCTTGTACTTAGGTCGGCATTGTGCCTTTTGTATTTAATTCCGATGCAATTTCTGTGTTTCATTGTCAATAAGAAGGCGAGAGGGATACAGTAAACCTGAAGTGAAGCATCGGAATCTATAACTAGTGTCACAGGAATGGTTCAAAACATAGATATTAAGAAGAGGTTGTTTTCTTGTACTTAAGTCGGCATTGTGCCTTTTCTATTTAATTCCGATGCAATTTCTGTGTTACGTCATCAATAACAAGGTCCAAGGGATACAATTAACCTGAAGTGAAGCATCGGAATCTAAAACCGGTCTCACAGGAAAGGTTCAAAACATAGACAGTAAGAAGAGCCAGTCTTCTTGTACTTGAGTCGGCATTGTGCCTTTTGTATATAATTGCGATGCAATTTCTGTGTTTCATCGTCAGTACGACGGTCAGAGGGATACAGTAAACCTGAAGTGAAGCATCGGAATCTATAATAGTGTCACAGGAATGGTTCAAAACATAGACAGTGAGATGAGTCAGTCTTCTTGTACTTAAGTCGGCATTGTGCCATTTGTATTTAAGTAAGATGCAATTTCTGTGTTTCATCGTCAATAATAAGGTCAGAGGGATACAGTATACCTGAAGTGAAGCATCGGAATCTATATAAAGTGTCACAGGAATTGTTCAAATCATAGACAGTAAGAAGAGTCAGTCTTCTTGTACTTAAGTCAGCATTGTGCCTTTTGTATTTACTTAAGATGCAATTTCTGTACTTCATCGTCAATAACAAGGTCAAAGGGATACAGTAAACGTGAAGTGAAGCATCGGAATCTATAACTAGTGTCACAGGGATGGTTCAAACATAGACAGTAACAAGAGTCAGTCTTCTTGTACTTAAGCTGGCATTGTGCCTTTTGTATATTATTCCGATGTAATATCTGTGTTTCATCGTCTATAAGAAACTCAGAGGGATACAGTGAACCTGAAGTGAAGCATCGGAATCCATAACTAGTGTCACAGGAATGGTTCAAAACATAGACAGTAGGAAGAGCCAGTCCTCTTGTACTTAAGTCGGCATTGTGCCTATTGTATTTAATTCCGAAGCAATATCTGTGTTTCTTCGTCAATAAGAAGGTCAAAGGGATACAGTAAACCTGAATTGAAGCATCGGAATCTATAACTAGTGTCACAGGAATTGTTCAAAACATAGACAGTATGAAGAGTCAGTCTTCTTGTACTTAAGTCGGCATTGTGCCTTTTGTATTTAATTCCGATGCAATTTACGTGTTTCATCGTCAATAAGAAGGTCAGAGTCATACAGTAAACCTGAAGTGAAGCATCGGAATCTATAACTAGTGTCACAGGAATGGTTCAAAGCATAGACAGTAAGAAGAGTCAGTTTTCTTGTACCTAAGTCGGCATTGTGTGTTTTGTATTTAATTCCGATGCAATTTCTGTGTTTCATCGTCCATAAGAAGGTCACAGGGATACAGTAAACATGAAGTGAAGCATCGGAGTCTATAACTAGTGTCACAGGAATGGTTCAAAGCATAGACAGTAAGAAGAGTCAATTTTCTTGATCTTAAGTCGGCATTTTGCCCTTTCTATTTAATTCCGATGCAATTTCTGTCTTTCGGCGTAAATAAGAAGGTCCAAGGGATACAGTAAACCTGAAGTGAAGCATCGGAATCTAAAACCGGTCTCAGAGGAAAGGTTTAAAATATAGACAGTAAGAAGAGCCAGTCTTCTTGTACTTGAGTCGGCATTGTGCCTTTGTATTTAATTCCGATGCAATTTCTGTGTTTCGTCGTCAGTACGACGGTCAGAGGGATACAGTAACCCTGAAGTGTAGCATCGGAATCTATAATAGTGTCACAGGAATGGTTCAAAACATAGACAGTAAGAAGAGTCAGTCTTCTTGTACTTAAGTCGGCATTGTGCCTTTTGTATTTAATTAAGATGCAATTTCTGTGTTTCATCGTCAATAATAAGGTCAGAGGGATACAGTATACCTGAAGTGAAGCATCGGAATCTATAACTAGTGTCACAGGAATGGTTCAAAACATAGACAGTAAGAAGAGTCAGTCTTCTAGTACTTAAGTCGGCATTGTGCTTTTTGTATTTAATTCCGATGCATTTTCTGGGTTTCATCGTCAATAAGGGGGTCAGAGGGATACAGTAAACCTCAAGTGATGCATCGGAATCCATAACTAGTGTCACAGGAATGGTTCAAATCATAGTCATTAAGAAGAGTCTGTCTTTTTGTACTTAAGTCTGCTTTGTGCCTTTTGTATTTAATTCCGATGCAATTTCTGTGTTTCATCGTCAATACGAATGTCAGAGGGACACAGTAAACCTGAAGTGAAGCATCGGAATCTATAACTAGTGTTACAGGAATTGTTCAAACATAGACAGTAATAAGAGTCAGTCTTCTTGTGCTTAAGTCGGCATTGTGCCTTTTGTATATAATTCCGATGCATTTTCTGTGTTTCATCGTCAATAATAAGGTCAGAGGGATACAGTATACCTGAAGTGAAGCATCGGAATCTATAACTAGTGTCACAGGAATGGTTCAAAACATAGACAGTAAGAAGAGTCAGTCTTCTAGTACTTAAGTCGGCATTGTGCCTTTTGTATATAATTCCGATGCATTTTCTGTGTTTCATCGTCAATAAGAGGGTCACAGGGATACAGTATACCTGAAGTGAAGCATCGGATTCTATAATAGTGTCACAGGAATGGTTCAAAACATAGACAGTAAGAAAAGTCAGTCTTCTTGTACTTAAGTCGGCATTGTGCCTTTTGTATTTAATTAAGATGCAATCTCTGTGTTTCATCGTCAACAATAAGGTCAGAGGGATACAGTATACCTGAAGTGAAGCATCGGAATCTATATCTAGTGTTACAGGAGTGGTTAAAACATAGACAGTAATCAGAGTCAGTCTTCTAGTACTTAAGTCGGCATTGTGCCTTTTGTATATAATTCCGATGCAACTTCTGTGTTTCATCGTCAATAAGAAGGTCAGAGGGAAACAGTAAACCTGAAGTGAAGCAACGGAATCTATAACTAGTGTCACAGGAATTGTTCAAAAAATAGACAGTAAGAAGAGTCAGTGTTCTTGTTCTGAAGTCGGCATTGTGCCATTTGTATTTAATTAAGATGCAATCTCTGTGTTTCATCGTCAATAATAAGGTCAGAGGGATACAGTATACCTGAAGTAAAGCATCGGAATCTATAACTAGTGTCACAATAATGGTTCAAATCATAGACAGTAAGAAGAGTCAGTCTTCATGTACTTAAGTCGGCATTGTGCCTTTTGTATTTAATTCCGATGCAATTTACGAGTTTCATCGTCAATAAGAAGGTCAGAGGGATACAGTAAACCTGAAGTGAAGCATCGGAATCTATAACTAGTGTCACAGGAATGGTTCAAAACATAGACAGTAAGAAGAGTGAATTTTCTTGTACTTAAGTCGGCATTGTGCCTTTTCTATTTAATTCCGATGCAATTTCTGTCTTTCGGCGTCAATAAGATGGTCCAAGGGATACAGTAAATCTGAAGTGAAGCATCGGAATCTAAAACCGGTCTCAGAGGAAAGGTTTAAAATATAGACAGTAAGAAGAGCCAGTCTTCTTGTACTTGAGTCGGCATTGTGACTTTGTATTTAATTCCGATGCAATTTCTGTGTTTCATCGTCAGTACGACGGTCAGAGGGATACAGTAACCCTGACGTGTAGCATCGGAATCTATAATAGTGTCACAGGAGTGGTTCAAAACATAGACAGTAAGAAGAGTCAGTCTTCTTGTACTTAAGTCGGCATTGTGCCTTTTGTATTTAATTAAGATGCAATTTCTGTGTTTCATCGTCAATAATAAGGTCAGAGGGATACAGTATACCTGAAGTGAAGCATCGGAATCTATAACTAGTGTCACAGGAATGGTTCAAAACATAGACAGTAAGAAGAGTCAGTCTTCTAGTACTTAAGTCGGCATTGTGCTTTTTGTATTTAATTCCGATGCATTTTCTGGGTTTCAACGTCAATAAGGGGGTCAGAGGGATACAGTAAACCTGAAGTGATGCATCAGAATTAATAACTAATGTCACAGAAATGGTTCAAATCATAGACATTAAGAAGAGTCAGTCTTTTTGTACTTAAGTCTGCTTTGTGCCTTTTGTATTTAATTCCGATGCAATTTCTGTGTTTCATCGTCAATACGAATGTCAGAGGGATACAGTAAACCTGAAGTGAAGCATCGGAATCTATAACTAGTGTTACAGGAATTTTTCAAACATAGACAGTAATAAGAGTCAATCTTCTTGTGCTTAAGTCGGCATTGTGTCTTTTGTATATAATTCCGATGCATTTTCTGTGTTTCATCGTCAAAAAGAGGGTCACAGGGATACAGTAAACCTGAAGTGAAGCATCGGAATCTATAACTAGTGATACAGGAATTGTTCAAACATAGACAGTATGTTGAGTCAGTCTTCTTGTACTTAAGTCGGCATTGTGCCTTTTGTATTTAATTCCGATGCAATTTACGTGTTTCATCGTCAATAAGAAGGTCAGAGGGATACAGTAAATCTGAAGTGAAGCATCGGAATCCATAACTAGTGTCACAGGAATGGTTCAAAACATAGACAGTGGGAAGAGTCAGTTTTCTTGTACGTAAGTCGGCATTGTGTGTTTTGTATTTAATTCCGATGCAATTTCTGTGTTTCATCGTCAATAAGAAGGTCACAGGGATGCAGTAAACATGAAGTGGAGCATCGGAATCTATAACTAGTGTCACAGGAATGGTTCAAAACATATCCAGTAAGAAGAGATAGTTTTCTTGTACTTAAGTCGCCATTGTTCCTTTTGTGTTTAATTACGATGCAATTTCTGTGTTTCATTGTCAATAAGAAGGTCAGAGGGATACAGTAAACCTGAAGTGAAGCATCGGAATCTATAACTAGTGTCACAGGAATGGTTCAAAATATAGATATTAAGAAGAGTCTGTTTTCTTGTACTTAAGTCGGCATTGTGCGTTTTCTATTTCATTCCGATGCAATTTCTGTGTATCGTCGTCAATAACAAGGTCCAAGGGATGCAACTAACCTGAAGTGAAGCATTGGAATCTAAAACCGGTCTCACAGGAAAGGTTCAAACATAGACAGTAAGAAGAGCCAGTCTTCTTGTACTTGAGTCGGCATTGTGCCTTTTGTATATAATTCCGATGCAATATCTATGTTTTATCATCTATAAGAAGCTCAGAGGGATACAGTAAACCTGAAGTGAAGCTTCGGAATCTATAACTAGTGTCACAGGAATGGTTCAAAACATAGACATTAAGAAGAGTCAGTATTCTTGTACTTAAGTCGGCGTTGTGCCTTTTGTATTTAATTCCGATGCAATTTCTGTGTTTCATCGTCAATAAGAAGGTCAGAGGGATACAATAAACCTGAAGTGAAGCATCGGAATCTATAACTAGTGTCACAGGAATGGTTCAAACATAGACAGTGAGAAGAGTCAGCCTTTTTGTACTTAAGTCTGCATTGTCCCTTTTGTATTTAATTCCGATGCAATTTACGTGTTTCATTGTCAGTAAGAAGGTCAGAGGGATACAGTAAGTCTGAAGTGAAGCATCGGAATCTATAACTAGTGTCACAGGAATGTTTAAAACATAGACAGCTGGAAGAGTCAGTTTTCTTGTACTTAAGTCGGCATTGTGTGTTTTGTATTTAATTCCGATGCAATTTCTGTGTTTCATCGTCAATAAGAAGGTCAGAGGGATACAGTAAACCTGAAATGAAGCATCGGAATCTATAACTACTGTCACAGGAATGGTTCAAAACATAACCAGTAAGAAGAGTCAGTTTTCTTGTACTTAGGTCGGCATTGTGCCTTTTGTATTTAATTCCGATGCAATTTCTGTGTTTCATTGTCAATAAGAAGGTCAGAGGGATACAGTAAACCTGAAGTGAAGCATCGGAATCTATAACTAGTGTCACAGGAATGGTTCAAAACATAGACAGTAAGAAGAGTCAGTTTTCTTGTAATAAAATCGGCATTGTGCCTTTTGTAAGTAATTCCGATGCAATTTCTGTGTTTCATCGTCAATAAGAAGGTCAGAGGGATACAGTAAACCTGAAGTGAAGCATCGGAATCTAAAACTAGTGTCACAGGAATGGTTCAAAACATAGACAGAAAGAAGAGTCAATTTTCTTGTTCTTAAGTCGGCATTGTGCCTTTTCTATTTAATTCCGATGCAATTTCTGTCTTTCGGCGTCAATAAGATGGTCCAAGGGATGCAGTAAACCTGAAGTGAAGCATCGGAATCTAAGACCGGTCTCAGAGGAAAGGTTTAAAATATAGACAGTAAGAAGAGCCAGTCTTCTTGTACTTGAGTCGGCATTGTGCCTTTGTATTTAATTCCGATGCAATTTCTGTGTTTCATCGTCAGTACGACGGTCAGAGGGATACAGTAACCCTGAAGTGTAGCATCGGAATCTATAATAGTATCACAGGAATGGTTCAAAACATAGACAGTAAGAAGAGTCAGTCTTCTTGTACTTAAGTCGGCATTGTGCCTTTTGTATTTAATTAAGATGCAATTTCTGTGTTTCATCGTCAATAATAAGGTCAGAGGGATACAGTATACCTGAAGTAAAGCATCGGAATCTATAACTTGTGTCACAATAATGGTTCAAATCATAGACAGTAAGAAGAGTCAGTCTTCATGTACTTAAGTCGGCATTGTGCCTTTTGTATTTAATTCCGATGCAATTTACGAGTTTCATCGTCAATAAGAAGGTCAGAGGGATACAGTAAACCTGAAGTGAAGCATCGGAATCTATAACTAGTGTCACAGGAATGGTTCAAAACATAGACAGTAAGAAGAGTCAATTTTCTTGTACTTAAGTCGGCATTGTGCCTTTTCTATTTAATTCCGATGCAATTTCTGTCTTTCGGCGTCAATAAGATGGTCCAAGGGATACAGTAAATCTGAAGTGAAGCATCGGAATCTAAAACCGGTCTCAGAGGAAAGGTTTAAAATATAGACAGTAAGAAGAGCCAGTCTTCTTGTACTTGAGTCGGCATTGTGCCTTTGTATTTAATTCCGATGCAATTTCTATGTTTCATCGTCAGTACGACGGTCAGAGGGATACAGTAACCCTGACGTGTAGCATCGGAATCTATAATAGTGTCACAGGAGTGGTTCAAAACATAGACAGTAAGAAGAGGCAGTCTTCTTGTACTTAAGTCGGCATTGTGCCTTTTGTATTTAATTAAGATGCAATTTCTGTGTTTCATCGTCAATAATAAGGTCAGAGGGATACAGTATACCTGAAGTGAAGCATCGGAATCTATAACTAGTGTCACAGGAATGGTTCAAAACATAGACAGTAAGAAGAGTTAGTCTTCTAGTACTTAAGTCGGCATTGTGCTTTTTGTATTTAATTCCGATGCATTTTCTGGGTTTCATCGTCGATAAGCGGGTCAGAGGGATACAGTAAACCTGAAGTGATGCATCGGAATTAATAACTAGTGTCACAGGAATGGTTCAAATCATAGACATTAAGAAGAGTCAGTCTTTTTGTACTTAAGTCTGCTTTGTGCCTTTACTATTTAATTCCGATGCAATTTCTGTGTTTCGTCGTCAATAACAAGGTCCAAGGGATACAGTTAACCTGAAGTGAAGCATCGGAATCTAAAACCGGTCTCACAGGAAAGGTTCAAAGCATGGACAGTAAGAAGAGCCAGTCATCTTGTACTTGAGTCGGCATTGTGCCTTTGTATTTAATTCCGATGCAATTTCTGTGTTTCATCGTCAGTACGACGATCAGAGGGATACAGTATACATGAAGTGAAGCATCGGAATCTATAATAGTGTCACAGGAATGGTTCAAAACATAGACAGTAAGAAGAGTCAGTCTTCTTGTACTTAAGTCGGCATTGTGCCTTTTGTATTTAATTAAGATGCAATCTCTGTGTTTCATCGTCAACAATAAGGTGAGAGGGATACAGTATACCTGAAGTGAAGCATCGGAATCTATATCTAGTGTCACAGGAATGGTTCAAAACATAGACAGTAATAAGAGTCAGTCTTCTAGTACTTCAGTCGGCATTGTGCCTTTTGTATATAATTCCGATGCAACTTCTGTGTTTCATCGTCAATAAGAAGGTCAGAGGTAAACAGTAAACCTGAAGTGAAGCAACGGAATCTATAACTAGTGTCACAGGAATGGTTCAAAAAATAGACAGTAAGAAGAGTCAGTGTTCTTGTTCTGAAGTCGGCATTGTGCCATTTGTATTTAATTAAGATGCAATTTCTGTGTTTCATCGTCAACAATAAGGTCAGAGGGATACAGTATACCTGAAGTAAAGCATCGGAATCTATAACTAGTGTCACAATAATGGTTCAAATCATAGACAGTAAGAAGAGTCAGTCTTCTTGTACTTAATTCGGCATTGTGCCTTTTGTATTTAATTCCGATGCAATTTACGAGTTTCATCGTCAATAAGAAGGTCAGAGGGATACAGTAAACCTGAAGTGAAGCATTGGAATCTATAACTAGTGTCACAGGAATGGTTCAAAACATAGACAGTAAGAAGAGTCAGTTTTCTTGTACTTAAGTCGGCATTGTGCCTTTTGTATTTAATTCCGATGCAATTTCTGTGTTTCATCGTCAATAAGAAGGTCCACGGGATACAGTAAACCTGAAGTGAAGCATCGGAATCTATAACTAGTGTCACAGGAACGGTTCAAAACATAAACAGTAAGAAGAGTCAGTTTTCTTGTACTTAGGTCGGCATTGTGCCTTTTGTATTTAATTCCGATGCAATTTCTGTGTTACGTCGTCAATAACAATGTCATAGGGATACAATTAACCTGAAGTGAAGCATCGGAATCTAAAACCGGTCTCACAGGAAAGGTTCAAAACATAGACAGTAAGAAGAGGCAGTCTTCTTGTACTTGAGTCGGCATTGTGCCATTTGTATTTAATTAAGATGCAATTTCTGTGTTTCATCGTCAACAATAAGGTCAGAGGGATACAGTATACCTGAAGTAAAGCATCGGAATCTATAACTAGTGTCACAATAATGGTTCAAATCATAGACGGTAAGAAGAGTCAGTCTTCTTGTACTTAATTCGGCACTGTGCCTTTTGTATTTAATTCCGATGCAATTTACGAGTTTCATCGTCAATAATAAGGTCAGAGGGATACAGTATACCTGAAGTGAAGCATGGGAATCTATAACTAGTGGCACAGGAATGGCTCAAAAAATAGACAGTGAGAAGAGTCAGTGTTCTTGTTCTGAAGTCGGCATTGTGCCTTTGGTATTTAATGAAGATGCAATTTCTGTGTTTCATCGTCAATAATAAGGTCAGAGGGATACAGTATACCTGATGTGAAGCATCGGAATCTATATAAAGTGTCACAGGAATTGTTCAAATCATAGACAGTAAGAAGAGTCAGTCTTCTTGTACTTAAGTCAGCATTGTGCCTTTTGTATTTTCTTAAGATGCAATTTCTGTACTTCATCGTCAATAAGAGGGTCAAAGGGATACAGTAAACGTGAAGTGAAGCATCGGAATCTATAACTAGTGTCACAGGGATGGTTCAAACATAGACAGTAACAAGAGTCAGTCTTCTTGTACTTAAGCCGGCATTGTGCCTTTTGTATATTATTCCGATGTAATATCTGTGTTTCATCGTCTATAAGAAACTCAGAGGGATACAGTGAACCTGAAGTGAAGCTTCGGAACCTATAACTACTGTCACAGGAATGGTTCAAAACATAGACATTAAGAAGAGTCAGTTTTCTTGTACTTAAGTCGGCGTTGTGCCTTTTGTATTTAATTCCGATGCAATTTCTGTGTTTCATCGTCAATAAGAAGGTCAGAGGGATACTGTAAACCTGAAGTGAAGCATCGGAATCTATAACTAGTGTCACAGGAATGGTTCAAAGCATAGACAGTGAGAAGGGTCAGTCTTTTTGTACTTAAGTCGGCATTGTGCCTTTTGTATTTAATTCCGATGCAATTTCTGTGTTTCATCGTCAATACGAAGGTCAGAGGGATACAGTAAACCTGAAGTGAAGCATCGGAATCCATAACTAGTGTCACAGGAATGGTTCAAAACATAGACAGTAGGAAGAGCCAGTCCTCTTGTACTTAAGTCGGCATTGTGCCTTTTGTATTTAATTCCGAAGCAATATCTGTGTTTCTTCGTCAATAAGAAGGTCAAAGGGATACAGTAAACCTGAATTGAAGCATCGGAATCTATAACTAGTGTCACAGAAATGGTTCAAAACATTGACAGTAAGAAGAGCCAGTCTTCTTGTACTTGAGTCGGCATTGTGCCTTTTGTATTTAATTCCGATGCAATTTCTGTGTTTCATCGTCAATAAGAAGGTCAGGGGAATACAGTAAACCTGAAGTGAAGCATCGGAATCTATAACTAGTGTCACAGGAATTGTTCAAAACATAGACAGTATGAAGAGTCAGTCTTCTTGTACTTAAGTCGGCATTGTGCCTTTTGTATTTAATTCCGATGCAATTTACGTGTTTCATTGTCAATACGAAGGTCAGAGGCATACAGTAAACCTAAAGTGAAGCATCGGAATCTATAACTAGTGTCACAGGAATGGTTCAAAGCATAGACAGTAAGAAGAGTCAGTTTTCTTGTACCTAAGTCGGCATTGTGTGTTTTGTATTTAATTCCGATGCAATTTCTGTGTTTCATCGTCCATAAGAAGGTCACAGGGATACAGTAAACATGAAGTGAAGCATCGGAGTCTATAACTAGTGTCACAGGAATGGTTCAAAGCATAGACAGTAAGAAGAGTCAATTTTCTTGTTCTTAAGTCGGCATTGTGCCTTTTCTATTTAATTCCGATGCAATTTCTGTCTTTCGGCGTAAATAAGAAGGTCCAAGGGATACAGTAAACCTGAAGTGAAGCATCGGAATCTAAAACCGGTCTCAGAGGAAAGGTTCAAAACACAGGGAGGAAGAAGAGCCAGTCTTCTTGTACATGAGTCGCCAATGTGCCTATTGTATTTAATTCCGATGCAATTTCTGTGTTTCATCGTCAATAAGAACGTCGGCTGGATACAGTAAACCTGAAGTGAAGCATCGAAATCTATTACTAGTGTCACAGGAATGGTTCAAAACATAGACAGAAAGTATAGCCAGTCTTCTTGTACTTGAGTCGGCATTGTGCCTTTTGTATTTAATTCCGATGCCATTTCTGTGTTTCCTCGTCAATACGACGGTCAGATGCATACAGTAACCCGAAGTTAAGCATCGGAATCTATAATTAGTGTCACAGGAATGGTTCAAAACATATATATTAAGAAGAGTCTGATTTCTTGTACTTAAGTCGGCATTGTGCCTTTTCTCTTTAATTCCGATGCTATTTCTGTGTTTCATCGTCAATAAGAAGGTCAGAGGGATACTGTAAACCTGAAGTGAAGCATCGGAATCTATAACTAGTGTCACAGGAATGGTTCAAAACATAGACAGTTAGAAGGGTCAGTCTTTTTGTACTTAAGTCGGCATTGTGCCTTTTGTATTTAATTCCGATGCAATTTCTGTGTTTCATCGTCAATACGAAGGCAAGAGGGATACAGTAAACCTGAAGTGAAGCATCGGAATCTATAACTAGTGTCACAGGAATGGTTCAAAACATAGACAGTAGGAAGAGTCAGTACTCTTGTACTTGAGTCAGCATTGTGCCTTTTGTATTTAATTCCGATGCAATTTCTGTGTTTCATCGTCAATAAGAAGGTCAGGGGGATACAGTAAACCTGAAGTGAAGCATCGGAATCTATAATTAGTGTCACAGGAATTGTTCAAAGCATAGACAGTATGAAGAGCCAGTCTTCTTGTACTTAAGTCGGCATTGTGCCTTTTCTATTTAATTCCGATGCAATTTCTGTGTTTCATCGTCAATAAGAAGGTCAGAGGGATACAGTAAACCTGAAGTGAAGCATCGGAATCTATAACTACTGTCACAGGAATGATTCAAAACATTGGCAGTAAGAAGAGTCAGTTTTCTTGTACTTAAGTCGGCATTGTGCCTTTTCTATTTAATTCCGATGCAATTTCTGTGTTTCGCCGTCACCAAGAAGGTCCAAGGGATACAGTTAACCTGACGTGAAGCATCAGAATCCAAAACCGGTCTCACAGGAAAGGTTCAAAGCGTAGACTGTAAGAACAGTCAGACTTCTTGTACTTAGGTCGTTATTGTGCCCTTTGTATTTAATTCCGATGCAATTTACGTGTTTCATCGTCAATAAGAAAGTCAGAGGGATACAGTAAACCTGAAGTGAAGCATCGGAATCTATGACTAGTGTCACAGGAATGGCTCAAAACTTAGACAGTAAGATGAGTCTGTTTTCTTGTATTTAAGTCGGCATTGTGCCTTTTGTATTTAATTCCGATGCAATTTCTGTGTTTTATCGTCAATAAGAAGGTCACAGGGATACAGTAAACCTGAAATCAAGCATCGCAATCTATAACTAGTGTCACAGGAATGGTTCAAAAATTAAACAGTAAGAAGAGTCAGTTTTCTTGTACTTAGGTCGGCATTGTGCCTTTTGTATTTAATTCCGATGCAATTTCTGTGTTTCATTGTCAATACGAAGTTCAGAGGGATATAGTAAACCTGAAGTGAAGCACCGGAATCTATAACTAGTGTCACAGGAATAGTTCAAAGCATAGACAGTTAGAAGAGTCAGTTTTCTTGTACTTAAGTCGGCATTGTGCCTTTTGTATGTAATTCCGATGCAATTTCTGTGTTTCATCGTCAATAAGAAGGGCAGAGGGATACAGTAAACCTGAAGTGAAGCATCGGAATCTATAACTAGTGTCACAGGAATGGTTCAAAACATAGACAGTAAGAAGAGTCAATTTTCTTTTCCTTAAGTCGGCATTGTGCCTTCTCTATTAATTTCCGATGCAATTTCTGTGTTTCGGCGTCAATAAGAAGGTCCAAGGGATACAGTAAGCCTGAAGTGAAGCATCGGAATCTAAAACCGGTCTCAGAGGAAAGGTTCAAGACATAGGCAGTAAGAAGAGCCAGTCTTCTTGTACATGAGTCGGCATTGTGCCTTTAGTATTTAATTCCGATGCAATTTCTGTGTTTCATCGTCAATAAGAAGGTCAGAGGGATACAGTAAACCTGAAGTGAAGCATCGGAATCTATAACTATTGTCACAGGAATGGTTCAAAACATAGACAGTAAGAAGAGTCAGTTTTCTTGTACTTAAGTCGGCATTGTGCCTTTTGTACTTAATTCCGATGCAATCTCTGTGTTTCATCGTCAATAAGAAGGTCAGAGGGATACAGTAAACCTGAGGTGAAGCATCGGAATCTATAACTAGTGTCACAGGAATGGTTCAAAACATAGACAGTAAGAAGAGTCAGTTTTCCTGTACTTAAGTCGGCATTGTGCCTTTTGTATTTAATTCCGATTCAATTTCTGTGTTTCATCGTCAATAAGAAGGACACAGGGATACAGTAAACCTGAAGTGAAGCATCGGAATCTATAACTAGTGTCACAGGAATGGTTCAAAACATAAATAGAAAGAAGAGTCAGTTTTCTTGTACTTAAGTCGGAATTGTGCCTTTTGTATGTAATACCGATGCAATTTCTGTGTCTCATCGTCATTAAGAAGGTCAGAGGGATATAGTAAACCTGGAATGATGCATCTCAATTTATAACTAGTGTCACTGGAATGGTTCAAAACATAGACAGTAAGAAGAGTCAGTTTTCTTGTACTTAACTCGGCATTGAGCATTTTGTATTTAATTCCGATGCAATTTCTGTGTTTCATCGTCAATAAGAAGGTCAGCTGGATACAGTAAACCTGTAGTGAAGCATCGGAATCTATAACTAGTGTCACAGGAATGGTTCAAAACATAGACAGTAGGAAGAGACTGGATTCTTGTACTTAAGTCAGCATTGTGCATTTTGCATTTAATTCCGATGCAATTTCTGTGTTTCATCGTCAATAAGGAGGTCAGAGGGATACAGTAAACCTGAAGTGAAGCATCAGAATCTGTAACTAGTGTCTCAGGAATGGTTCAAACATAGCAGTAAGAAGAGTCAGTTTTCTTGTACATAAGTTATCATTGTACCTTTTGTATTTAATTCCGATGCATTTTCTGTGTTTCATCGTCAATAAGAAGGTCAGAGGGATACAGTAAATCTGAAGTGATGCATGGGAATCTATAACTAGTGTCACAGGAATGGTTCAAAACATAGACAGTAAGAAGAGTCAGTCTTGTTGTACTTAAGTCTGCATTGTGCCTTTTGTATTTAATTCTGATGGAACTTCTGTGTTTCATCGTCAATAAAAAGGTCAGAGGGATACAGTAAATCTGAAGTGATGCATCGGTATCTATAACTAGTGTCACAGGAATGTTTCAAAACATAGACAGTAAGAAGAGTCAGTCTTCTTGTACTTAAGTCTGCATTGTGCCTTTTGTATTTAATTTTGATAGAATTTCTGTGTTTCATCGTCAATACGAACATCAGCTGGATACAGTAAACCTGAAGTGAAGCATCGGAATCTATAACTAGTGTCACAGGAATGGTTCAAATCATAGATATTAAGAAGAGTCTTTTTTCTTGTACTTAAGTCGTCATTGTTCCTTTTCTATTTAATTCCGACGCAATTTCTGTGTTTCGTCGTCAATAAGAAGCTCCAAGGGATACAGTAAACCTGAAGTGAATCATCGGATTCTAAAACCGGTCTCACATTAAAGGTTCAAAAGATAGACAGTAAGAAGAGCCAGACTTCTTGTACCTGAGTCGGCATTGTGCCTTTTGTATTTAATTCCGATGCAATTTCTGTTTTTCATCGGCAATAAGACGGTCAGAGGGATACAGAAAACCTGAAGCGAAGCATCGGAATCTATAACTAGTGTCACAGGAATGGTTCAAAAAATAGACAGTAGGAAGAGTCAGTCTTCTTGTACTTAAGTCGGCATTGTGATTTTTGTATTTAACTCCGATGCAATATGTGTCTTTTATCGTCAATAAGAAGGTCAGCTGGATACAGTAAACCTGTAGTGAAGCATCGGAATCTATAACTAGTGTCACAGGAATGGTTCAAAACATAGACAGGAAAAAGAGTGAGTTTTCTTGTACTTAAGACGGCGTTATGCATTTTCTATTTAATTCCGATGCAATTTCTGTGTTCATCGTCAATACGAAGGTCCAAGGAATACAGTAAACCTGAAGTGAAGCATCGGAATCTAAACCCGGTGTCACAGGAAAAGTTCAAAACATAGACAGTAAGAGGAGCCAGACTTCTTGTACTTGAGTCGGCATTGTGATTTTCGTATTTAATTCCGATGCAATTTCTGTGTTTCATCGTCAATAAGACGGTCACAGGGATACAGTAAAACTGAAGTGAAGCATCAGAATCTATAACTAGTGTCATAGGAATGGTTCAAAACATAGACAGTAAGAAGAGCCAGTCTTCTTGTACTTGAGTCGGCATTGTGCCTTTTGTATTTAATTCCGATCAATTTTCTGTGTATGATCGTCAATAAGAATGTCAGAGGGATACAATAAACCTGAAGTGAAGCATCGGAATCTATAACCAGTGTCCTAGGAATGGTTCAAACATAGACAGTAAGAAGAGTCAGTTTTCTTGTACTTAAGTCGGCATTGTGACTTATGTATTTAATTCCGATGCAATTTCTGTGTTTCATCGTCAATAAGAAGGTCAGAGGGATACAGTAAACCTGAAGTGAAGCATCGGAATCTATAATTAGTGTCACAGGAATTGTTCAAAGCATAGACAGTATGAAGAGCCAGTCTTCTTGTACTTAAGTCGGCATTGTGCCTTTTCTATTTAATTCCGATGCAATTTCTGTGTTTCATCGTCAATAAGAAGGTCAGAGGGATACAGTAAACCTGAAGTGAAGCATCGGAATCTATAACTACTGTCACAGGAATGATTCAAAACATTGGCAGTAAGAAGAGTCAGTTTTCTTGTACTTAAGTCGGCATTGTGCCTTTTCTATTTAATTCCGATGCAATTTCTGTGTTTCGCCGTCACCAAGAAGGTCCAAGGGATACAGTTAACCTGACGTGAAGCATCAGAATCCAAAACCGGTCTCACAGGAAAGGTTCAAAGCGTAGACTGTAAGAACAGTCAGACTTCTTGTACTTAGATCGTTATTGTGCCCTTTGTATTTAATTCCGATGCAATTTACGTGTTTCATCGTCAATAAGAAAGTCAGAGGGATACAGTAAACCTGAAGTGAAGCATCGGAATCTATAATTAGTGTCACAGGAATTGTTCAAAGCATAGACAGTATGAAGAGCCAGTCTTCTTGTACTTAAGTCGGCATTGTGCCTTTTGTATTTAATTCCGATGCAATTTCTGTGTTTTATCGTCAATAAGAAGGTCACAGGGATACAGTAAACCTGAAATCAAGCATCGCAATCTATAACTAGTGTCACAGGAATGGTTCAAAAATTAAACAGTAAGAAGAGTCAGTTTTCTTGTACTTAGGTCGGCATTGTGCCTTTTGTATTTAATTCCGATGCAATTTCTGTGTTTCATTGTCAATACGAAGTTCAGAGGGATATAGTAAACCTGAAGTGAAGCACCGGAATCTATAACTAGTGTCACAGGAATAGTTCAAAGCATAGACAGTTAGAAGAGTCAGTTTTCTTGTACTTAAGTCGGCATTGTGCCTTTTGTATGTAATTCCGATGCAATTTCTGTGTTTCATCGTCAATAAGAAGGGCAGAGGGATACAGTAAACCTGAAGTGAAGCATCGGAATCTATAACTAGTGTCACAGGAATGGTTCAAAACATAGACAGTAAGAAGAGTCAATTTTCTTTTCCTTAAGTCGGCATTGTGCCTTCTCTATTAATTTCCGATGCAATTTCTGTGTTTCGGCGTCAATAAGAAGGTCCAAGGGATACAGTAAGCCTGAAGTGAAGCATCGGAATCTAAAACCGGTCTCAGAGGAAAGGTTCAAGACATAGGCAGTAAGAAGAGCCAGTCTTCTTGTACATGAGTCGGCATTGTGCCTTTAGTATTTAATTCCGATGCAATTTCTGTGTTTCATCGTCAATAAGAAGGTCAGAGGGATACAGTAAACCTGAAGTGAAGCATCGGAATCTATAACTATTGTCACAGGAATGGTTCAAAACATAGACAGTAAGAAGAGTCAGTTTTCTTGTACTTAAGTCGGCATTGTGCCTTTTGTATTTAATTCCGATGCAATCTCTGTGTTTCATCGTCAATAAGAAGGTCAGAGGGATACAGTAAACCTGAGGTGAAGCATCGGAATCTATAACTAGTGTCACAGGAATGGTTCAAAACATAGACAGTAAGAAGAGTCAGTTTTCCTGTACTTAAGTCGGCATTGTGCCTTTTGTATTTAATTCCGATTCAATTTCTGTGTTTCATCGTCAATAAGAAGGACACAGGGATACAGTAAACCTGAAGTGAAGCATCGGAATCTATAACTAGTGTCACAGGAATGGTTCAAAACATAAATAGAAAGAAGAGTCAGTTTTCTTGTACTTAAGTCGGAATTGTGCCTTTTGTATGTAATACCGATGCAATTTCTGTGTCTCATCGTCATTAAGAAGGTCAGAGGGATATAGTAAACCTGGAATGATGCATCTCAATTTATAACTAGTGTCACTGGAATGGTTCAAAACATAGACAGTAAGAAGAGTCAGTTTTTTTGTACTTAACTCGGCATTGAGCATTTTGTATTTAATTCCGATGCAATTTCTGTGTTTCATCGTCAATAAGAAGGTCAGCTGGATACAGTAAACCTGTAGTGAAGCATCGGAATCTATAACTAGTGTCACAGGAATGGTTCAAAACATAGACAGTAGGAAGAGACTGGATTCTTGTACTTAAGTCAGCATTGTGCATTTTGCATTTAATTCCGATGCAATTTCTGTGTTTCATCGTCAATAAGGAGGTCAGAGGGATACAGTAAACCTGAAGTGAAGCATCAGAATCTGTAACTAGTGTCTCAGGAATGGTTCAAACATAGCAGTAAGAAGAGTCAGTTTTCTTGTACATAAGTTATCATTGTACCTTTTGTATTTAATTCCGATGCATTTTCTGTGTTTCATCGTCAATAAGAAGGTCAGAGGGATACAGTAAATCTGAAGTGATGCATGGGAATCTATAACTAGTGTCACAGGAATGGTTCAAAACATAGACAGTAAGAAGAGTCAGTCTTGTTGTACTTAAGTCTGCATTGTGCCTTTTGTACTTAATTCTGATGGAACTTCTGTGTTTCATCGTCAATAAAAAGGTCAGAGGGATACAGTAAATCTGAAGTGATGCATCGGTATCTATAACTAGTGTCACAGGAATGTTTCAAAACATAGACAGTAAGAAGAGTCAGTCTTCTTGTACTTAAGTCTGCATTGTGCCTTTTGTATTTAATTTTGATAGAATTTCTGTGTTTCATCGTCAATACGAACATCAGCTGGATACAGTAAACCTGAAGTGAAGCATCGGAATCTATAACTAGTGTCACAGGAATGGTTCAAATCATAGATATGAAGAAGAGTCTTTTTTCTTGTACTTAAGTCGTCATTGTTCCTTTTCTATTTAATTCCGACGCAATTTCTGTGTTTCGTCGTCAATAAGAAGCTCCAAGGGATACAGTAAACCTGAAGTGAATCATCGGATTCTAAAACCGGTCTCACATTAAAGGTTCAAAAGATAGACAGTAAGAAGAGCCAGACTTCTTGTACCTGAGTCGGCATTGTGCCTTTTGTATTTAATTCCGATGCAATTTCTGTTTTTCATCGGCAATAAGACGGTCAGAGGGATACAGAAAACCTGAAGCGAAGCATCGGAATCTATAACTAGTGTCACAGGAATGGTTCAAAAAATAGACAGTAGGAAGAGTCAGTCTTCTTGTACTTAAGTCGGCATTGTGATTTTTGTATTTAACTCCGATGCAATATGTGTCTTTTATCGTCAATAAGAAGGTCAGCTGGATACAGTAAACCTGTAGTGAAGCATCGGAATCTATAACTAGTGTCACAGGAATGGTTCAAAACATAGACAGGAAAAAGAGTGAGTTTTCTTGTACTTAAGACGGCGTTATGCATTTTCTATTTAATTCCGATGCAATTTCTGTGTTCATCGTCAATACGAAGGTCCAAGGAATACAGTAAACCTGAAGTGAAGCATCGGAATCTAAACCCGGTGTCACAGGAAAAGTTCAAAACATAGACAGTAAGAAGAGCCAGACTTCTTGTACTTGAGTCGGCATTGTGATTTTCGTATTTAATTCCGATGCAATTTCTGTGTTTCATCGTCAATAAGACGGTCACAGGGATACAGTAAAATTGAAGTGAAGCATCAGAATCTATAACTAGTGTCATAGGAATGGTTCAAAACATAGACAGTAAGAAGAGCCAGTCTTCTTGTACTTGAGTCGGCATTGTGCCTTTTGTATTTAATTCCGATCAATTTTCTGTGTATGATCGTCAATAAGAATGTCAGAGGGATACAATAAACCTGAAGTGAAGCATCGGAATCTATAACCAGTGTCCTAGGAATGGTTCAAACATAGACAGTAAGAAGAGTCAGTTTTCTTGTACTTAAGTCGGCATTGTGACTTATGTATTTAATTCCGATGCAATTTCTGTGTTTCATCGTCAATAAGAAGGTCAGAGGGATACAGTAAACCTGAAGTGAAGCACCGGAATCTAAAACCCGTCACACAGGAAAGGTTCACACTTTCTACAGCAATAAGAGTCAGTCTTCTTGTAATTTAGTCGGCATTGTGCCTTTTGTATTTCATTCCGATGCAATTTCTGTGTTTCATCGTCAATAAGAAGGTCAGAGGGATACAGTAAACCTGAAGTGAAACTACGGAATCTATAACTAGTGTCACAGGAATGGTTCAAAACATAGATATTAAGAAGAGTCTTTTTTCTTGTACTTAAGTCGGCAATGTTCCTTCTCTATTTAATTCCGATGCAATTTCTGTGTTTCGTCGTCAATAAGAAGGTCCAAGGGATACAGTAAACCTGAAGTGAAGCATCGGAATCTAAAACCGGTCTCACAGGAAAGGATCAAAGCATAGACAGTAAGAAGAGCCAGACTTCTTGTACCTGAGACGGCATAGTGCCTTTTGTATTTAATTCCGATGTAATTTCGGTGTTTCATCGTCAATAAGACGGTCAGAGGGATCCAGTAAACCTGAAGTGAAGCATCGGAATCTATAACTTGTGTCACAGGAATGGTTCAAATCATAGACAGTAGTAAGAGTCAGTCTTCTTGTACTTAAGTCGGCATTGTGATTTTTGTATTTAATTCTGATGCAATTTCTGTGTTTCATCGTCAATAAGAAGGTCAGCTGGATACAGTAAACCTGAAGTGAAGCATCGGAATCTATAACTAGTGTCACAGGAATGGTTCAAAACATAGACAGGAAAAAGAGTGAGTTTTCTTGTACTTAAGTCAGCGTTGTGCATTTTCAATTTAATTCCGATGCAATTTCTGTGTTCGTCGTCAATAAGAAGGTCCAAGGTATACAGTAAACCTGAAGCGAAGCATCGGAAACTAAACCCGGTGTCACAGGAAAAGTTCAAAACATAGACAGTAAGAAGAGCCAGACTTCTTGTACCTGAGACGGCATAGTGCCTTTTGTATTTAATTCCGATGTAATTTCTGTGTTTCATCGTCAATAAGAAGGTCAGAGGGATACAGTAATCCTGAAGTGAAGCATCGGAGTCCAAAACCCGTCACACATGAAAGTTTCAAACTTCTACAGTAAGGAGAGCCAGTCTTCTTGTGCTTGAGTCGGCATTGTGCCTTTTGTATTTAATTCTGATGCAACTTCTGTGTTTCATCGTCAATAAGAAAGTCAGAGGGATACAGTAAACTTGAAGTGAAGCATCGGAATCGATAACCAGTGTCACAAGAATGGTACAAAACATAGACAGTAAGAAGAGTCAGTTTTCTTGTGCTTAAGACGGCATTGTGCCTTTTGTATTTAATTCCGATTCAATTTCTGTGTTTCATCGTCAATAAGGAGGTCAGATGGATACAGTAAACCTGAAGTGAAGCATCGGAATCTATAACTAGTGTCACAGGAATGGATCATAACATAGACAGTGAGAAGAGGCACTCTTCTTGTACTTGAGCCGGCATTGTGCCTTTTGTATTTGGTTCCGATGCAATTTCTGTGTTTCATCGTCAATATGAAGGTAAGCTGGATACAGTAAACCTGAAGTGAAGCAGCGGAATGTATAACTAGTGTCACAGGAATGGTCCAAAACATAGATATTAATAAGAGTCTTTTTTCTTGTACTTAAGTCGGCATTGTGCGTTTTCTATTTAAGTCCGATGTTATTTTTGAGTTTCATCGTCAATAAGACGGTCAGAGGGATATAGTAAACCTGAAGTGAAGCTTCGGAATCTATAACTAGTGTCACAGGAATGGTTCAAAGCATGGACAGTAAGAAGAGTCTGTTTTCTTATGCTTAAGTCAGCCTTGTGCCTTTTGTATTTAATTCCGATGCATTTTCTGTGTTTCATCGTCAATAAGAAGGTCAGAGGGATACAGTAAATCTGAAGTGAAGCATCGGAATCTATAACTAGTGTCACAGGAAAGGTTCAAAACATAGACAGTATGAAGAGCCAGTCCTCTTGTACTTGAGCCGGCATTGTGCCTTTTGTATTTAATTCAGATGCAACTTCTGTGTTTTATCGTCAATAAGAAGGTCATAGGAATACAGTAACCCTGAAGTGAAGCATCGGAATCTATAACCAGTTTCCCAGGAATGGTCAAAACATAGACAGTAAGAAGTATCAGTTTTCTTGTACTTAAGACGGCATTGTGTCTTTTGTATTTAATTCCGATGCAAATCCTGTGTTTCATCGTCAATAAGGAGGTCAGAGGGATACAGTAAACCTGAAGTGAAGCATCGAAATCTATAACTAGTGTCTCAGGAATGGTTCAAACATAGACAGTAAGAAGAGTCAGTTTACTTGCACTTATGTCATAAATGTGCCTTTTGTATTTAATTCCGATGCATTTTCCGTGTTTAATCGTCACTAAGGTCAGAGGGATACAGTAAACCTGAAGTCATGCATCGGAATCTATAACTAGTGTCACAGGTATGGTTCAAAACATAGACAGTAGGAAGAGTCAGTCTTCTTGTACATAAGTCGGCATTGTGATTTTTGTATTTAATTCCGATGCAATATCTGTGCTTCATCGTCAATAAGAAGCTCAGCTGGATACAGTAAACCTGAAGTGAAGCATCGGAATCTATAACTAGTGTCACAGGAATGGTTCAAACATAGACAGGAAAAAGAGAGAGTTTTCTTGTACTTAAGTCGGTCTTTTGCATTTTCAATTTAATTCCCATACAATTTCTGTGTTCATCGTCAATAAGAAGGTCCAAGCAAAACAGTATACCTGAAGTGAAGCATCGCAATTTAAAACCAGTGTCACAGGAAAAGTCCAAAACATAGACAGAAAGAAGAGCCAGTCTTCTTGTACTTGAGTCGGCATTGTGCCTTTTGTATTTAATTCCTTTGCAATTTCTGTGTTTCATCGTCAATTAGACGGTCAGAGGGATACAGTAAACCTGAAGAGAAGCATCGGAATCTGTACTAGTGTCACAGAAATGGTTCAAAGCATAGACAGTAAGAAGAGTCTGTTTTCGTATACTTAAGTCGGCATTGTGCCATTTGTATTTAATTCCGATGCATTTTCTGTGTTTCATCGTCAATAAGAAGGTCAGAGGGATACAGTAAATCTGAAGTGAAACATCGGAAACTATAACTAGTGTCACAGGAAAGGTTCAAAACATAGACAGTAAGAAGAGCCAGTCTTCTTGTACTTGAGTCGGCATTGTGCCTTAAGTTTTTAATTCAGATGCAACTTCTGTGTTTCATCGTCAATAAGAAGGTCAGAGGGATACAGTAAACCTGAAGTAAAGCACCGGAATCTATAACTAGTGTCACAGGAATGGTTCAAAACATAGACAGTAAGAAGAGTCAGTTTTCTTGTACTTAAGACGGCATTGTGCCTTTTGTATTTAAGTCCGATGCAATATCTGTGTTTCATCGTCAATAAGGAGGTCAGAGGGATACAGTAAACCTGAAGTGAAGCATCGGAAACTATAACTAGTGTCTCAGGAATGGTTCAAACATAGACAGTAAGAAGAGTCAGTTTTCTTGTACTTAAGTCATCATTGTGCCTTTTGTATTTAATTCCGATGCATTTTCTGTGTTTCATCGTCAATAAGACGGTCAGAGGGATACAGTAAACATGAAGTGAGGCATCGGAATCTATAACTAGTGTCACAGGAATGGTTCAAAACATAGACAGTAGGAAGAGTCAGTCTTCTTGTACTTAAATCGGCATTGTGATTTTTGTATTTAATTCCGATGCAATATCTGTGCTTCATCGTCAATAAGAAGCTCAGCTGGATACAGTAAACCTGAAGTGAAGCATCGGAATCTATAACTAGTGTCACAGGAATGGTTCAAAGCATAGACAGTAAGAAGAGTCTGTTTTCTTATACTTAAGTCGGCATTGTGCCTTTTGTATTTAAATCCGATGCATTTTCTGTGTTTCATCGTCAATAAGAAGGTCAGAGGGATACAGTAAATCTGAAGTGAAGCATCGGAATATATAACTAGTGTCACAGGAAAGGTTCAAAACATAGACAGTAAGGAGAGCCAGTCTTCTTCTACTTGAGTCGGCATTGTGCCTTTTGTATTTACTTCAGATGCTACTTCTGTTTTTCATCGTCAAAAAGAAGGTCAGAGGGATACAGTAAACCTGAAGTGAAGCATCGGAATCTATGACTAGTGTCGCAGGAATGGTTCAAAGCATAGACAGTAAGAAGAGTCAGTTTTCTTGTACTTGAGCGGGTTTGTGCCTTTTGTATTTAATTCCGATGCAATTTCTGTGTTTCATCGTCAATAAGCAGGTCAGAGGGATACAGCAAACTTGAAGTGAAGCATCGGAATCTATAACTAGTGTCACAGGAATGGTTCAAAACATAGATATTAAGAAGAGTCTTTTTTCTTGTACTTAAGTCGGCATTGTTCCTTTTCTATGTAATTCCGATGCAATTTCTGTGTTTCCTCGTCAATAAGAAGGTCCAAGGGATACAGTAAACCTGAGGTGAAACATCGGAATCTAAAACCGGTCTCACAGGAAAGGTTCAAACATAGACAGTAAGAAGAGCCAGACTTCTTGTACCTGAGTCGGCATTGTGCTTTTTGTATTTAATTCCGATGCAATTCCTGTGTTTCATCGTCAATAAGACGGTCAGAGGGATATAGTAAACCTGAAGTGAAGCATCGGAATCTATAACTAGTGTCACAGGAATGGTTCAAATCATAGATATTAAGAAAGTCTTTTTTCTTGTACTTAAGTCGGCATTGTTCCTTTACTATGTAATTCCGATGCAATTTCTGTGTTTCGTCGTCAATAAGAAGGTCCAAGGGATACAGTAAACCTGAAGTGAAGCATCGGAATCTAAAACCGGTCTCACAGGAAAGGTTCAAAGCATTGACAGTAAGAAGAGCCAGACGTATTGTACCTGAGTCGGCATTGTGCCTTTTGTATTTAATTCCGATGCAATTTCTGTGTTTCATCGTCAATAAGACGGCCAGAGGGATACAGTAAACATGAAGTGAAGCATCGGAATCTATAACTAGTGTCACAGGAATGGTTCAAAACATAGACAGTAGGAAGAGTCAGTCTTCTTGTACTTAAGTCGGCATTGTGATTTTTGTATTTAATTCCGATGCAATATCTGTGCTTCATCGTCAATAAGAAGCTCAGCTGGATACAGTAATCCTGAAGTGAAGCATCGGAATCTATAACTAGTGTCACAGGAATGGTTCAAATCATAGATGTTAATGAGAGTCTTTTTTCTTGTACTTAAGTCGGCATTGTGCCTTTTCTATTTAATTCCGACGTAATATCTTTGTTTCGTCGTCAATAAGAAGGTCCAAGGGATACAGTAAACCTTATGTGAAGCATAGGAATCTAAAACCGGTCTCACAGTAAAGGTTCAAAACATAGACAGTAAGAAGAGCCAGACTTCTTGTACCTGAGCCGACATTGTGCCTTTTGTATTTAATTCCGACGCAATTTCGGTGTTTCATCGTCAATAAGACGGTCAGAGGGATACGGTAAACCTGAAGTGAAGCATCGAAATCCATAACTAGTGTCACAGGAATGGTTCAAAACATAGACTGGAAAAAGAGTGAGTTTTCTTGTACTTAAGTCAGCGTTGTGCATTTTCTATTTAAAACCGATGCAATTTCTGTGTTCGTTGTGAATAAGAAGGTCCAAGGTATACAGTAAACCTGAAGCGAATCATCGGAATCTAAACCCGGTGTCACAGGAAAAGTTCAAAACATAGACACTAAGAAGAGCCAGACTTCTTGTACTTGAGTCGGCATTGTGATTTTCGTATTTAATTCCGATGCAATTTCTGTGTTTCATCGTTAATAAAACCTTCACAGGGATACAGTAAACCTGAAGTGGAGCATCGGAATCTATAACTAGTGTCATAGAGATGGATCAAACATAGACAGTAAGAAGAGTCAGTTATCTTATACTTAAGTCGGCCTTGTGTCTTATGTATTTAATTCCGATGCAATTTCTGTTTTTCATCGTCAATAAGAAGGTCAGAGGCATACAGTAAACCTGAAGTGAAGCATCGGAGTCTAAAACCCGTCACACATGAAAAGTTCAAATCTTCTACAGTAAGAAGAGCCAGTCTTCTTGTGCTTGAGTCGGCATTGTGGCTTTTGTATTTAATTCTGATGTAACTTTTGTGTATCATCGTCAATAAGAGAGTCAGAGGGATACAGTAAACCTGAAGTGAAGCATCGGAATCTATAACTAGTGTCACAGGAATGGTACTAAACATAGACAGTAAGAAGAGCCAGTTTTCTTGTACTTAACACGGCATTGTGCCTTTTGTATTTAATTCCGATGCAATTTCTGTGTTTCATCGTCAATAAGGAGGTCAGAGGGATACAGTAAACCTGAAGTGAAGCATCGGAATCTATAGCTAGTGTCACAGGAATGGTTCCTAACATAGACAGTAAGAAGAGTCAGTCTTCTAGTACTGGAGTCGGCATTGTGCCTTTTGTATTTAATTCCGATGCAATTTCTGTGTTTCATCGTCAATAAGACGGCCACAGTGATAGAGTAAAACTGAAGTGAAGCATCAGAATCTATAACTAGTGTCATAGGAATGGTTCAAAACATAGACAGTAAGAAGAGTCTGTTTTCTTATACTTAAGTCAGCATTGTGCCTTTTGTGTTCAATTCCGATGCATTTTCTGTGATTCATCGACAATAAGAAGGTCAGAGGGATACAGTAAATCTGAAGTGAAGCATCGGAATATATAACTAGTGTCACAGGAAAGGTTCAAAACATTGACAGTAAGAAGAGCCAGTCTTCTTGTACTTGAGTCGGCATTGTGCCTTTTGTATTTAATTCAGATGCAACTTCTGTGTTTCATCGTCAATAAGAAGGTCATAGGGATACAGTAACCCTGAAGTGAAGCATCGGAATCTATAACTAGTGTCACAGGAATGGTTCAAAACATAGACAGTAAGAAGAGTCAGTTTTCTTGTACTTAAGACGGCATTGTTCATTTTGTATTTAATTCCGATGCAATTCCTGTGTTTCATCGTCAATAAGGAGGTCAGAGGGATACAGTAAACCTGAAGTGAAGCATCGGAATCTATAACTAGTGTCTCAGGAATGGTTCAAACATAGACAGTAAGAAGAGTCAGTTTCCTTGCACTTAAGTCATCAATGTGCCTTTTGTATTTAATTCTGATGCATTTTCTGTGTTTCATCGTCAATAAGGTCAGAGGGATACAGTAAACCTGAAGTGATGCATCGGAATCTATAACTAGTGTCACAGGTATGGTTCAAAACATAGACAGTAGGAAGAGTCAGTCTTCTTGTACTTTAGTCGGCATTGTGATTTTTGTATTTAATTCCGATGCAGTATCTGTGCTTCATCGTCAATAAGAAGCTCATCTGGATACAGTAAACCTGAAGTGAAGCATCGGAATCTATAACTAGTGTCACAGGAATGGTTCAAAACATAGACAGGAAAAAGAGAGAGTTTTCTTGTACTTAAGTCGGTCTTTTATTTTCTATTTAATTCCGATGCAATTTCTGTGTTAATCCTCAACAAGAAGGTCCAAGCAATACAGTATACCTGAAGTGAAGCATCGAAATCTAAAACCGGTGTCACAGGAAAAGTCCAAAACATAGACAGAAAGTAGAGCCATCTTCTTGTACTTGAGTCGGCATTGTGCCTTTTGTATTTAATTCCGATGCAATTGCTGTGTTTCATCGTCAATAAGGAGGTCAGAGGGATACAGTAAACCTGAAGTGAAGCATCGTAATCTATAACTACTGTCACAGGAATGGTTCAAACATAGACAGTAAGAAGAGTCAGTTTTCGTTTACTTAAGTCCGCATTGTGCCTTTTGTATTTAATTCCGATGCAATTTCTGTGTTTCGTCTGCAATAAGAAGGTCCAAGATATACAGTAAACCTTATGTGAAGCATAGGAATCTAAAACCGGTCTCACAGGAATGTTTCAAAACATAGACAGTAACAAGAGCCAGACTTCTTGTACCTGAGCCGCCATTGTGCCTTTTGTATTTAATTCCGATGCATTTTCTGTGTTTCATTCTCAATAAGAAGGTCAGAGGGATACAGTAAATCTGAAGTAAAGCATCGGAAACTATAACTAGTGTCACAGGAAAGGTTCAAAACATAGACAGTAAGAAGAGCCAGTCTTCTTGTACTTGAGCCGGCATTGTGCCTTTTGTTTTTAATTCAGATGCAACTTCTGTGTTTCATCGTCAATAAGAAGGTCAGGTGTATACAGTAAACCTGAAGTGAAGCATCGGAATCTGTAACTAGTGTCACAGGAATGGTTCACAACATAGATATTAAGAAGAGTCTTTTTTCTTGTACTTAAGTCGGCATTGTTCCTTTTCTATATAATTCCGATGCAATTTCTGTGTTTCGTGACAATAAGAAGGTCCAAGGGATACAGTAAACCTGAAGTGAAGCATCGGAATCTATAACTAGTGTCTCAGGAATGGTTCAAACATAGACAGTAAGAAGAGACAGTCTTCTTGTACTTAAGACGGCATTGTGATTTTTGTATTTAATTCCGATGCAATATCTGTGCTTCATCGTCAATAGGACGCTCAGCTGGATACAGTAAACCTGAAGTGAATAATCGGAGTCTATAACTAGTGTCACAGGAATGGTTCAAAACATAGACAGCAAAAAGAGAGAGTTTTCTTGTACTTAAGTCGGCGTTTTGCATTTTCTATTTAATTCCGATGCAATTTCTGTGTTTATCGTCAATAAGAAAGTCCACGCAATACAGTATACCCCAAGTGAAGCATCGGAATCTAAAACCGGTGTCACAGGAAAAGTTCAAAACATAGACAGAAAAAAGAGCCAGATTTCTTGTACTTGAGTCGGCATTGTGATTTTCGTAATTAAATCCGATGCAATTTCTGTGTTTCATCGTCAATAAGACGGTCACAGTGATAGAGTAAAACTGAAGTGAAGCATCAGAATTTATAACTAGTGTCATAGGAATGGTTCAAAACATAGACAGTAAGAAGAGCCAGTCTTGTTGTACTTGAGTCGGCATTGTGCCTTTTGTATTAAATTCCGATCAATTTTCTGCGTTTGATCGTCAATAAGAAGGTAAGAGGGATACAGTAAACCTGAAGTGAAGCATCGGAATCTATAACTAGTGTCACAGGAATGGCTCAAAACATTGACAGTAAGAGGAGGCAGTCTTCTTGTACTCGAGTCGGCATTGTGCCTTTTGTATTTAATTCCGATGCAATTTCTGTGTTTCATCGTCAATAAGAAGGTCAGAGGGATACAGCAAACCTGAAGTGAAGCATCGGAATCTATAACTAGTGTCACAGGAATGGTTCAAATCATAGACAGTAGGAAGAGTCTGTCTTCTTGTACTTAAGTCGGCATTGTGCCTTTTGTATTTAAGTCCGATGCAATTTCTGTGTTTTATCGTCAATAAGAAGGTCAGAGGGATACAGTAAACCTAATGTGAAGCATCGTAATCTATAACTAGTGCCACATGAATGGTTCAAATCATAGACAGTTAGAAGAGTCAGTTTTTTTGTACTTAAGTCGGCATTGTGCCATCTGTATATAATTCCGAAGCAATTTCTTGTTTCATCGTCAAAAAGAAGGTCACAGGGATACAGTAAACCTGAGGTGAAGCATCGGAATCTATAACTAGTGCCACAGGAATGGTTCAAAACATAGACAGTAAGAAGAGTCAGTTTTCTTGTACTTAAGTCGGCATTGTGCCATCTGTTTATAATTCCGAAGCAATTTCTTGTTTAATCGTCAATAAGAAGGTCACAGGGATACAGTAAACCTGAAGTGAAGCATCGGAATCTATAACTAGTGTCACAGGAATGGTTCAAACATAGGCAGTAAGAAGAACCAGTCTTCTTTTACTTGAGTCGGCATTGTGCCTTTTGTTTTTAATTCCGATGAAATTTCTGTGTTTGATCGTCAATAAGAAGGTCAGAGGGATACAGAAAACCTCAAGTGAAGCATCGGAATCTATAACTAGTGCCACTGGAATGATTCAAATCATAGACAATAAGAAGAGTCAGTCTTCTTGTACTTAAGTCGGCATTGTGCTTCTGTATTTAGTTAAGATGCAATTTCTGTGTTTCATCGTCAATAAGGAGGTCAGAGGCATACAGTAAACCTGTAGTGAAGCATCGGAATCTAAAACTCGTGCCACAGGAATGGTTCAAAACATAGACAGTAGGAAGAGTCAGTCTTCTTGTACATCAGTCTGCATTGTGCCTTTTGCATTTAATTCCGATGCAATTTCTGTGTTTCATCGTCAATAAGAAGGTCAGAGGGATACGGTTAAACTGAAGTAAAGCATCGGAATCTATAACTAGTGTCACAGGAATGGTTCAAAACATAGACAGTAAGAAGAGTCAGTCTTCTTGTACTAAAGTCGGCATTGTGCCTTTTGTAATTAACTCCGATGCAATTTCTGTGCTTCATCATCAATAAGAAGGCCAGCTGGATACAGTATACCTGAAGTGCAGCATCTGATTCTATAACTAGTGTCACAGGAATGGTTCAAACCATAGACAGTAAGAGGAGCCAGTCTTCTTGTACTCGAGTCGGCATTGTGCCCTTTGTATTTAATTCCCACGCAATTTCTGTGTTTCATCGTCAATAAGAAGGTCAGAGGGATACAGCAAACCTGAAGTGAAGCATCGGAATCTATAACTAGTGTCACAGGAATGGTTCAAATCACAGACAGTAGGAAGAGTCAGCCTTCTTGTACTTAAGTCGGCATTGTGCCTTTTGTATTTAAGTCCGATGCAATTTCTGTGTTTTATCGTCAATAAGAAGGTCAGAGGCATACAGTAAACCTAATGTGAAGCATCGTAATCTATAACTAGTGCCACAGGAATGGTTCAAAACATAGACACTAAGAAGTGTCTGTTTTCTTGTACTTCAGTCTGCATTGTGCCTTTTGTATTAATTACCGATGCTATTTCTGTGTTTCATCGTCAACAAGATGGTCAGAGGGATACAGTAAAACTGAAGTGAAGCATCGGAATCTATAACTAGTGTCACAGGAATGGTTCAAATGATAGGCAGTATGAAGAGTCAGTCTTCCTGTACCTAAGTCGCCATTGTGCCTTTTGTATTTAATTCCGATGCAATTTCTGTGTTTCATCGTCAATAAGAAAGTCAGCTGGATACAGTAAACCTGAAGTGAAGCATCGGAATCTATAACTAGTGTCACAGGAATGGTTGAAAGCATAGGCAGTAAGAAGTGCCTTTCTTCTTGTACTTGAGTCGGCATTGTGCTTTTTGCATTTAATTCCGATGAAATTTCTGTGTTTGATCGACAATAAGAAGGTCAGAGGGATACAGAAAACCTCAAGTGAAGCATCGGAATCTATAACTAGTGCCACAGGAATGATTCAAATCAAGGACAATAAGAAGAGTCAGTCTTCTTGTACTTAAGTCGGCATTGTGCTTCTGTATTTAGATAAGATGCAATTTCTGTGTTTCATCGTCAATAAGGAGGTCAGAGGCATACAGAAAACCTGTAGTGAAGCATCGGAATCTAAAACTAGTGCCACAGGAATGGTTCAAAACATAGACAGTGGGAAGAGTCAGTCTTCTTGTACTTCAGTCTGCATTGTGCCTTTTGTATTTAATTCCGATGCTATTTCTGTATTTCATCGTCAATAAGAAGGTCAGAGGGATACAGTTAAACTGAAGTGAAGCATCGGAATCTATAACTAGCGTCACAGGAATGGTTCAAAACATAGACAGGAAAAAGAGAGAGTTTTCTTGTACTTAAGTCGGTCTTTTGCATTTTCTATTTAATTCCGATGGAATTTCTGTACTTCATCATCAATAAGAAGGTCAGCTGGATACAGTATACCTGAAGTGCAGCATCTGAATCTATAACTAGTGTCACAGGAATGGTTCAAACCATAGACAGTAAGAAGAGTCAGTCTCCTTGTACTTAAGTCTGCATTGTGCCTTTTGTATTTAGTTAAGATGCAATTTCTGTGTTTCATCGTCAATAACGAGGTCAGAGAGATACAGTAAACCTGTAGTGAAGCATCGGCATCTAAAACTAGTGTCACAGGAATGGTTCAAAACTTAGACAGTAAGAAGAGTCAGTTTTTTTGTACTTAAGTCGGCATTGTGCCATCTGTATATAATTCCGAAGCAATTTCTGGTTTCATCGTCAATAAGAAGGTCACAGGGATACAGTAAACCTGAGGTGAAGCATCGGAATCTATAACTAGTGCCACAGGAATGGTTCAAAACATAGACAGTAAGAAGAGTCAGTTTTCTTGTACTTAAGTCGGCATTGTGCCATCTGTTTATAATTCCGAAGCAATTTCTTGTTTAATCGTCAATAAGAAGGTCACAGGGATACAGTAACCCTGAGTGAAGCATCGGAATCTATAACTAGTGTCACAGGAATGGTTCAAACATAGGCAGTAAGAAGAACCAGTCTTCTTTTACTTGAGTCGGCATTGTGCCTTTTGTTTTTAATTCCGATGAAATTTCTGTGTTTGATCGTCAATAAGAAGGTCAGAGGGATACAGAAAACCTCAAGTGAAGCATCGGAATCTATAACTAGTGCCACAGGAATGATTCAAATCATAGACAATAAGAAGAGTCAGTCTTCTTGTACTTAAGTCGGCATTGTGCTTCTGTATTTAGTTAAGATGCAATTTCTGTGTTTCATCGTCAATAAGGAGATCAGAGGCATACAGTAAACCTGTAGTGAAGCATCGGAATCTAAAACTCGTGCCACAGGAATGGTTCAAAACATAGACAGTAGGAAGAGTCAGTCTTCTTGTACATCAGTCTGCATTGTGCCTTTTGCATTTAATTCCGATGCAATTTCTGTGTTTCATCGTCAATAAGAAGGTCAGAGGGATACGGTTAAACTGAAGTAAAGCATCGGAATCTATAACTAGTGTCACAGGAATGGTTCAAAACATAGACAGTAAGAAGAGTCAGTCTTCTTGTACTAAAGTCGGCATTGTGCCTTTTGTAATTAACTCCGATGCAATTTCTGTGCTTCATCATCAATAAGAAGGCCAGCTGGATACAGTATACCTGAAGTGCAGCATCTGATTCTATAACTAGTGTCACAGGAATGGTTCAAACCATAGACAGTAAGAGGAGCCAGTCTTCTTGTACTCGAGTCGGCATTGTGCCCTTTGTATTTAATTCCCACGCAATTTCTGTGTTTCATCGTCAATAAGAAGGTCAGAGGGATACAGCAAACCTGAAGTGAAGCATCGGAATCTATAACTAGTGTCACAGGAATGGTTCAAATCACAGACAGTAGGAAGAGTCAGTCTTCTTGTACTTAAGTCGGCATTGTGCCTTTTGTATTTAAGTCCGATGCAATTTCTGTGTTTTATCGTCAATAAGAAGGTCAGAGGCATACAGTAAACCTAATGTGAAGCATCGTAATCTATAACTAGTGCCACAGGAATGGTTCAAAACATAGACAGTAAGAAGTGTCTGTTTTCTTGTACTTCAGTCTGCATTGTGCCTTTTGTATTAATTACCGATGCTATTTCTGTGTTTCATCGTCAACAAGATGGTCAGAGGGATACAGTAAAACTGAAGTGAAGCATCGGAATCTATAACTAGTGTCACAGGAATGGTTCAAATGATAGGCAGTATGAAGAGTCAGTCTTCTTGTACCTAAGTCGCCATTGTGCCTTTTGTATTTAATTCCGATGCAATTTCTGTGTTTCATCGTCAATAAGAAAGTCAGCTGGATACAGTAAACCTGAAGTGAAGCATCGGAATCTATAACTAGTGTCACAGGAATGGTTGAAAGCATAGGCAGTAAGAAGTGCCAGTCTTCTTGTACTTGAGTCGGCATTGTGCTTTTTGCATTTAATTCCGATGAAATTTCTGTGTTTGATCGACAATAAGAAGGTCAGAGGGATACAGAAAACCTCAAGTGAAGCATCGGAATCTATAACTAGTGCCACAGGAATGATTCAAATCAAGGACAATAAGAAGAGTCAGTCTTCTTGTACTTAAGTCGGCATTGTGCTTCTGTATTTAGATAAGATGCAATTTCTGTGTTTCATCGTCAATAAGGAGGTCAGAGGCATACAGAAAACCTGTAGTGAAGCATCGGAATATAAAACTAGTGCCACAGGAATGGTTCAAAACATAGACAGTGGGAAGAGTCAGTCTTCTTGTACTTCAGTCTGCATTGTGCCTTTTGTATTTAATTCCGATGCTATTTCTGTATTTCATCGTCAATAAGAAGGTCAGAGGGATACAGTTAAACTGAAGTGAAGCATCGGAATCTATAACTAGCGTCACAGGAATGGTTCAAAACATAGACAGGAAAAAGAGAGAGTTTTCTTGTACTTAAGTCGGTCTTTTGCATTTTCTATTTAATTCCGATGGAATTTCTGTACTTCATCATCAATAAGAAGGTCAGCTGGATACAGTATACCTGAAGTGCAGCATCTGAATCTATAACTAGTGTCACAGGAATGGTTCAAACCATAGACAGTAAGAAGAGTCAGTCTCCTTGTACTTAAGTCTGCATTGTGCCTTTTGTATTTAGTTAAGATGCAATTTCTGTGTTTCATCGTCAATAACGAGGTCAGAGAGATACAGTAAACCTGTAGTGAAGCATCGGCATCTAAAACTAGTGTCACAGGAATGGTTCAAAACTTAGACAGTAAGAAGAGTCAGTTTTTTTGTACTTAAGTCGGCATTGTGCCATCTGTATATAATTCCGAAGCAATTTCTGGTTTCATCGTCAATAAGAAGGTCACAGGGATACAGTAAACCTGAGGTGAAGCATCGGATTCTATAACTAGTGCCACAGGAATGGTTCAAAACATAGACAGTAAGAAGAGTCAGTTTTCTTGTACTTAAGTCGGCATTGTGCCATCTGTTTATAATTCCGAAGCAATTTCTTGTTTCATCGTCAATAAGAAGGTCACAGGGATACAGTAAACCTGAAGTGAAGCATCGGAATCTATAACTAGTGTCACAGGAATGGTTCAAACATAGGCAGTAAGAAGAACCAGTCTTCTTTTACTTGAGTCGGCATTGTGCCTTTTGTTTTTAATTCCGATGAAATTTCTGTGTTTGATCGTCAATAAGAAGGTCAGAGGGATACAGAAAACCTCAAGTGAAGCATCGGAATCTATAACTAGTGCCACAGGAATGATTCAAATCATAGACAATAAGAAGAGTCAGTCTTCTTGTACTTAAGTCGGCATTGTGCTTCTGTATTTAGTTAAGATGCAATTTCTGTGTTTCATCGTCAATAAGGAGGTCAGAGGCATACAGTAAACCTGTAGTGAAGCATTGGAATCTAAAACTCGTGCCACAGGAATGGTTCAAAACATAGACAGTAGGAAGAGTCAGTCTTCTTGTACATCAGTCTGCATTGTGCCTTTTGCATTTAATTCCGATGCAATTTCTGTGTTTCATCGTCAATAAGAAGGTCAGAGGGATACGGTTAAACTGAAGTAAAGCATCGGAATCTATAACTAGTGTCACAGGAATGGTTCAAAACATAGACAGTAAGAAGAGTCAGTCTTCTTGTACTAAAGTCGGCATTGTGCCTTTTGTAATTAACTCCGATGCAATTTCTGTGCTTCATCATCAATAAGAAGGCCAGCTGGATACAGTATACCTGAAGTGCAGCATCTGATTCTATAACTAGTGTCACAGGAATGGTTCAAACCATAGACAGTAAGAGGAGCCAGTCTTCTTGTACTCGAGTCGGCATTGTGCCCTTTGTATTTAATTCCCACGCAATTTCTGTGTTTCATCGTCAATAAGAAGGTCAGAGGGATACAGCAAACCTGAAGTGAAGCATCGGAATCTATAACTAGTGTCACAGGAATGGTTCAAATCACAGACAGTAGGAAGAGTCAGTCTTCTTGTACTTAAGTCGGCATTGTGCCTTTTGTATTTAAGTCCGATGCAATTTCTGTGTTTTATCGTCAATAAGAAGGTCAGAGGCATACAGTAAACCTAATGTGAAGCATCGTAATCTATAACTAGTGCCACAGGAATGGTTCAAAACATAGACAGTAAGAAGTGTCTGTTTTCTTGTACTTCAGTCTGCATTGTGCCTTTTGTATTAATTACCGATGCTATTTCTGTGTTTCATCGTCAACAAGATGGTCAGAGGGATACAGTAAAACTGAAGTGAAGCATCGGAATCTATAACTAGTGTCACAGGAATGGTTCAAATGATAGGCAGTATGAAGAGTCAGTCTTCTTGTACCTAAGTCGCCATTGTGCCTTTTGTATTTAATTCCGATGCAATTTCTGTGTTTCATCGTCAATAAGAAAGTCAGCTGGATACAGTAAACCTGAAGTGAAGCATTGGAATCTATAACTAGTGTCACAGGAATGGTTGAAAGCATAGGCAGTAAGAAGTGCCAGTCTTCTTGTACTTGAGTCGGCATTGTGCTTTTTGCATTTAATTCCGATGAAATTTCTGTGTTTGATCGACAATAAGAAGGTCAGAGGGATACAGAAAACCTCAAGTGAAGCATCGGAATCTATAACTAGTGCCACAGGAATGATTCAAATCAAGGACAATAAGAAGAGTCAGTCTTCTTGTACTTAAGTCGGCATTGTGCTTCTGTATTTAGATAAGATGCAATTTCTGTGTTTCATCGTCAATAAGGAGGTCAGAGGCATACAGAAAACCTGTAGTGAAGCATCGGAATCTAAAACTAGTGCCACAGGAATGGTTCAAAACATAGACAGTGGGAAGAGTCAGTCTTCTTGTACTTCAGTCTGCATTGTGCCTTTTGTATTTAATTCCGATGCTATTTCTGTATTTCATCGTCAATAAGAAGGTCAGAGGGATACAGTTAAACTGAAGTGAAGCATCGGAATCTATAACTAGCGTCACAGGAATGGTTCAAAACATAGACAGGAAAAAGAGAGAGTTTTCTTGTACTTAAGTCGGTCTTTTGCATTTTCTATTTAATTCCGATGGAATTTCTGTACTTCATCATCAATAAGAAGGTCAGCTGGATACAGTATACCTGAAGTGCAGCATCTGAATCTATAACTAGTGTCACAGGAATGGTTCAAACCATAGACAGTAAGAAGAGTCAGTCTCCTTGTACTTAAGTCTGCATTGTGCCTTTTGTATTTAGTTAAGATGCAATTTCTGTGTTTCATCGTCAATAACGAGGTCAGAGAGATACAGTAAACCTGTAGTGAAGCATCGGCATCTAAAACTAGTGTCACAGGAATGGTTCAAAACTTAGACAGTAAGAAGAGTCAGTTTTTTTGTACTTAAGTCGGCATTGTGCCATCTGTATATAATTCCGAAGCAATTTCTGGTTTCATCGTCAATAAGAAGGTCACAGGGATACAGTAAACCTGAGGTGAAGCATCGGAATCTATAACTAGTGCCACAGGAATGGTTCAAAGCATAGACAGTAAGAAGAGTCAGTTTTCTTGTACTTAAGTCGGCATTGTGCCATCTGTTTATAATTCCGAAGCAATTTCTTGTTTCATCGTCAATAAGAAGGTCACAGGGATACAGTAAACCTGAAGTGAAGCATCGGAATCTATAACTAGTGTCACAGGAATGGTTCAAAACATAGGCAGTAAGAAGAACCAGTCTTCTTGTACTTGAGTCGGCATTGTGCCTTTTGTATTTTATTCCGATGAAAGTTCGTTGTGTGATCGTCACTAAGAAGGTCAGGGGGATACAGTAAACCTGAGGTGAAGCATCGGAATCTATAACTAGTGTCACAGGAATGGTTCAAAACATAGACAGTAAGAAGAGTCAGTCTTCTTGTACTTAAGTCTGCATTGTGGCTTTTGTATTTAGTTAAGATGCAATTACTGTGTTCCATCGACAATAAGGAGGTCAGAGAGATACAAAAACCTGAAGTGAAGCATCGCAATCTAAAACTAGAGTCACAGGAATTGTTCAAAACGTAGACAGTAGGAAGAGTCAGTCTTCTTGAACTTAAGTCGGGATTGTGCCTTTTGTATTTAATTCCGATGCAATTTCTGTGTTTCATCGTCAATAAGAAAGTCAGCTGGATACAGTAAACCTGAAGTGAAGCGTCGGAATCTATAACTAGTGTCACAGGAATGGTTGAAAACATAGGCAGTAAGAAGCGCCAGTCTTCTTGTACTTGAGTCGGCATTGTGCTTTTTGCATTTAATTCCGATGAAATTTCTGTGTTTGATCGTCAATAAGAAGGTCAGAGGGATACAGAAAACCTCAAGTGAAGCATCGGAACTAGCGCCACAGGAATGATTCAAATCATGGACAATAAGAAGAGTCAGTCTTCTTGTACTTAAGTCGGCATTGTGCTTCTGTATTTAGATAAGATGCAATATCTGTGTTTCATCGTCAATAAGGAGGTCAGAGGCATACAGTAAACCTGTAGTGAAGCATCGGAATCTAAAACTAGTGCCACAGGAATGGTTCAAAACATAGACAGTAGGAAGAGTCAGTCTTCTTGTACTTCAGTCTGCATTGTGCCTTTTGTATTTAATTCCGATGCTATTTCTGTGTTTCATCGTCAATAAGAAGGTCAGAGGGATACAGTTAAACTGAAGTGAAGCATCGGAATCTATAACTAGTGTCACAGGAATGGTTCAAAACATAGACAGGAAAAAGAGAGAGTTTTCTTGTACTTAAGTCGGTCTTTTGCATTTTCTATTTAATTCCGATGCAATTTCTGTACTTCATCATCAATAAGAATTTCAGCTGGATACAGTATACATGAAGTGCAGCATCTGAATCTATAACTAGTGTCACAGGAATGGTTCAAACCATAGACAGTAAGAAGAGTCAGTCTCCTTGTACTTAAGTCTGCATTGTGCCTTTTGTAGTTAGTTAAGATGCAATTTCTGTGTTTCATCGTCAATAAGGAGGTCAGAGAGATACAGTAAACCTGAAGTGAAGCATCGGCATCTACAACTAGTGTCACAGGAATGGTTCAAAACTTAGACAGTAGGAAGAGTCAGACTTAAGTCGGCGTTGTGCCTTTTGTATTTAATTCCGATGCAATTTCTGTGTTTCGTCTGCAATAAGAAGGTCCAAGATATACAGTAAACCTTATGTGAAGCATAGGAATCTAAAACCGGTCTCACAGGAATGTTTCAAAACATAGAAAGTAACAAGAGCCAGACTTCTTGTACCTGAGCCGCCATTGTGCCTTTTGTATTTAATTCCGATGCATTTTCTGTGTTTCATTGTCAATAAGAAGGTCAGAGGGATACAGTAAATCTGAAGTAAAGCATCGGAAACTATAACTAGTGTCACAGGAAAGGTTCAAAACATAGACAGTAAGAAGAGCCAGTCTTCTTGTACTTGAGTCGGCATTGTGCCTTTTGTTTTTAATTCAGATGCAACTTCTGTGTTTCAACGTCAATAAGAAGGTCAGCTGGATACAGTAAACCTGAAGTGAAGCATCGGAATCTATAACTAGTGTCACAGGAATGGTTCACAACATAGGTATTAAGAAGAGTCTTTTTTCTTGTACTTAAGTCGGCATTGTTCCTTTTCTATATAATTCCGATGCAATTTCTGTGTTTCGTGGCAATAAGAAGGTCCAAGGGATACAGTAAACCTGAAGTGAAGCATCGGAATCTATAACTAGTGTCTCAGGAATGGTTCAAACATAGACAGTAAGAAGAGTCAGTCTTCTTGTACTTAAGACGGCATTGTGATTTTTGTATTTAATTCCGATGCAATATCTGTGCTTCATCATCAATAGGAAGCTCAGCTGGATACAGTAAACCTGAAGTGAAGAATCGGAGTCTATAACTAGTGTCACAGGAATGGTTCAAAACATAGACAGCAAAAAGAGAGAGTTTTCTTGTACTTAAGTCGGCGTTTTGCATTTTCTATTTAATTCCGATGCAATTTCTGTGTTCATCGTCAATAAGAAAGTCCACGCAATACAGTATACCCCAAGTGAAGCATCGGAATCTAAAACCGGTGTCACAGGAAAAGTTCAAAACATAGACAGAAAAAAGAGCCAGATTTCTTGTACTTGAGTCGGCATTGTGATTTTCGTAATTAAATCCGATGCAATTTCTGTGTTTCATCGTCAATAAGACGGTCACAGTGATAGAGTAAAACTGAAGTGAAGCATCAGAATCTATAACTAGTGTCATAGGAATGGTTCAAAACATAGACAGTAAGAAGAGCCAGTCTTGTTGTACTTGAGTCGGCATTGTGCCATTTGTATTAAATTCCGATCAATTTTCTGCGTTTGATCGTCAATAAGAAGGTCAGAGGGATACAATAAACCTGAAGTGAAGCATCGGAATCTATAACTAGTGTCACAGGAATGGCTCAAAAGATTGACAGTAAGAGGAGGCAGTCTTCTTGTACTCGAGTCGGCATTGTGCCTTTTGTATTTAATTCCGATGCAATTTCTGTGTTTCATCGTCAATAAGAAGGGCAGAGGGATACAGCAAACCTGAAGTGAAGCATCGGAATCTATAACTAGTGTCACAGGAATGGTTCAAATCATAGACAGTAGGAAGAGTCAGTCTTCTTGTACTTAAGTCGGCATTGTGCCTTTTGTATTTAAGTCCGATGCAATTTCTGTGTTTTATCGTCAATAAGAAGGTCAGAGGGATACAGTAAACCTAATGTGAAGCATCGTAATCTATAACTAGTGCCACAGGAATGGTTCAAATCATAGACAGTTAGAAGAGTCAGTTTTTTTGTACTTAAGTCGGCATTGTGCCATCTGTATATAATTCCGAAGCAATTTCTTGTTTCATCGTCAAAAAGAAGGTCACAGGGATACAGTAAACCTGAGGTGAAGCATCGGAATCTATAACTAGTGCCACGGGAATGGTTCAAAACATAGACAGTAAGAAGAGTCAGTTTTCTTGTACTTAAGTCGGCATTGTGCCATCTGTTTATAATTCCGAAGCAATTTCTTGTTTAATCGTCAATAAGAAGGTCACAGGGATACAGTAAACCTGAAGTGAAGCATCGGAATCTATAACTAGTGTCACAGGAATGGTTCAAACATAGGCAGTAAGAAGAACCAGTCTTCATTTACTTGAGTCGGCATTGTGCCTTTTGTATTTTATTCTGATGAAAGTTCGGTGTGTGATCGTCACTAAGGAGGTCAGGGGGATACAGTAAACCTAAAGTGAAGCATCGGAATCTATAACTAGTGTCACAGGAATGGTTCGAATCATAGACAGTAAGAAGAGTCAGTCTTCTTGTACCTAAGTCGGCATTGTGCCTTTTGTATATAATTCCGATGCAATTTCTGTGTTTCATCGTCAATAAGAAGGTCAGCTGGATACAGTAAACCTGAAGTGAAGCATCGGAATCTATAACTAGTGTCACAGGAATGGTTCAAAACATAGGCAGTAAGAAGAGCCAGTGTTCTTGTACTTGAGTCGGCATTGTGCCTTTTGCATTTAATTCCGATGAAATTTCTGTGTTTGATCGTCAATAAGAAGGTCAGAGGGATACAGAAAACCTCAAGTGAAGCATCGGAATCTATAACTAGTGCCACAGGAATGATTCAAATCATAGACAATAAGAAGAGTCAGTCTTCTTGTACTTAAGTCGGCATTGTGCTTCTGTATTTAGTTAAGAAGCAATTTCTGTGTTTCATCGTCAATAAGGAGGTCAGAGGCATACAGTTACCCTGTAGTGAAGCATCGGAATCTAAAACTCGTGCCACAGGAATGGTTCAAAACATAGACAGTAGGAAGAGTCAGTCTTCTTGTACATCAGTCTGCATTGTGCCTTTTGCATTTAATTCCGATGCAATTTCTGTGTTTCATCGTCAATAAGAAGGTGAGAGGGATACAGTTAAACTGAAGTAAAGCATCGGAATCTATAACTAGTGTCACAGGAATGGTTCAAAACATAGACAGTAAGAAGAGTCAGTCTTCTTGTACTAAAGTCGGCATTGTGCCTTTTGTAATTAACTCCGATGCAATTTCTGTGCTTCATCATCAATAAGAAGGCCAGCTGGATACAGTATACCTGAAGTGCAGCATCTGATTCTATAACTAGTGTCACAGGAATGGTTCAAACCATAGACAGTAAGAGGAGCCAGTCTTCTTGTACTCGAGTCGGCATTGTGCCTTTTGTATTTAATTCCCACGCAATTTCTGTGTTTCATCGTCAATAAGAAGGTCAGAGGGATACAGCAAACCTGAAGTGAAGCATCGGAATCTATAACTAGTGTCACAGGAATGGTTCAAATCATAGACAGTAGGAAGAGTCAGTCTTCTTGTACTTAAGTCGGCATTGTGCCTTTTGTATTTAAGTCCGATGCAATTTCTGTGTTTTATCGTCAATAAGAAGGTCAGAGGCATACAGTAAACCTAATGTGAAGCATCGTAATCTATAACTAGTGCCACAGGAATGGTTCAAAACATAGACAGTAAGAAGTGTCTGTTTTCTTGTACTTCAGTCTGCATTGTGCCTTTTGTATTAATTACCGATGCTATTTCTGTGTTTCATCGTCAACAAGATGGTCAGAGGGATACAGTAAAACTGAAGTGAAGCATCGGAATCTATAACTAGTGTCACAGGAATGGTTCAAATGATAGGCAGTATGAAGAGTCAGTCTTCTTGTACCTAAGTCGCCATTGTGCCTTTTGTATTTAATTCCGATGCAATTTCTGTGTTTCATCGTCAATAAGAAAGTCAGCTGGATACAGTAAACCTGAAGTGAAGCATCGGAATCTATAACTAGTGTCACAGGAATGGTTGAAAGCATAGGCAGTAAGAAGTGCCAGTCTTCTTGTACTTGAGTCGGCATTGTGCTTTTTGCATTTAATTCCGATGAAATTTCTGTGTTTGATCGTCAATAAGAAGGTCAGAGGGATACAGAAAACCTCAAGTGAAGCATCGGAATCTATAACTAGTGCCACAGGAATGATTCAAATCAAGGACAATAAGAAGTGTCAGTCTTCTTGTACTTAAGTCGGCATTGTGCTTCTGTATTTAGATAAGATGCAATTTCTGTGTTTCATCGTCAATAACGAGGTCAGAGAGATACAGTAAACCTGTAGTGAAGCATCGGCATCTAAAACTAGTGTCACAGGAATGGTTCAAAACTTAGACAGTAAGAAGAGTCAGTTTTTTTGTACTTAAGTCGGCATTGTGCCATCTGTATATAATTCCGAAGCAATTTCTGGTTTCATCGTCAATAAGAAGGTCACAGGGATACAGTAAACCTGAGGTGAAGCATCGGAATCTATAACTAGTGCCACAGGAATGGTTCAAAACATAGACAGTAAGAAGAGTCAGTTTTCTTGTACTTAAGTCGGCATTGTGCCATCTGTTTATAATTCCGAAGCAATTTCTTGTTTCATCGTCAATAAGAAGGTCACAGGGATACAGTAAACCTGAAGTGAAGCATCGGAATCTATAACTAGTGTCACAGGAATGGTTCAAAACATAGGCAGTAAGAAGAACCAGTCTTCTTGTACTTGAGTCGGCATTGTGCCTTTTGTATTTATTCCGATGAAAGTTCGTTGTGTTATCGGCACTAAGAAGGTCAGGGGGATACAGTAAACCTGAGGTGAAGCATCGGAATCTATAATTAGTGTCACAGGAATGGTTCAAAACATAGACAGTAAGAAGAGTCAGTCTTCTTGTACTTAAGTCTGCATTGTGGCTTTTGTATTTAGTTAAGATGCAATTACTGTGTTCCATCGTCAATAAGGAGGTCAGAGAGATACAAAAACCTGAAGTGAAGCATCGCAATCTAAAACTAGAGTCACAGGAATTGTTCAAAACGTAGACAGTAGGAAGAGTCAGTCTTCTTGAACTTAAGTCGGGATTGTGCCTTTTGTATTTAATTCCGATGCAATTTCTGAGTTTCATCGTCAATAAGATGGTCAGAGGGATACAGTAAAACTGAAGTGAAGCATCGGAATCTATAACTAGTGTCACAGGAATGGTTCAAATCATAGGCAGTAAGAAGAGTCAGTCTTCTTGTACCTAAGTCGGCATTGTGCCTTTTGTATATAATTCCGATGCAATTTCTGTGTTTCACCGTCAATAAGAAGGTCAGAGGGATACAGTAAACCTGAAGTGAAGCATCGGAATCTATAACTAGTGTTCAGGAATGGTTCAAATCATAGACAGTAAGAAGAGTCAATTTTTATGTACTTAAGTCGGCATTGTGAATATTCTATTTAATTCCGATGCAATTTCTGTGTTTCATCGTCAATAAGGAAGCCAGAGGGATACAGCAAACCTGAAGTGAAGCATAGGAATCTATAGCTAGTGTCACAGGAAAGGTTCAAACATAGACAGTAAGAAGTGTCAGTTTCCTTGAACTTAAGTCGGCATTGTGCCTTTTGTATTTAATTCCGATGCAATTTCTGTGTTTCGTCGTCAATAGGAATGTCCACGGGAAACAGTAAACCTGATGTGCAACATCGGAACTACAACCGGGCTCACAGGAAAGGTTCAAAACATAGACAGCAAAGAGAGCCAGTCTTCTTGTACTTGAGTCGCCATTGTGCATTTTGTATTTAATTCCGATGCAATTTCTGTGTTTCATCGTCAATAAGAAGGTCAGACGGATACAGTAAACCGGAAGCGAAGCATCGGAATCTGTAACTTGTGTCACAGGAATGGTTCAAAACATAGACAGTAAGAAGAGTCAGTTTTCTTGTACTTAAGTCGGCATTGTGCATTTTGTATTTAATTCCGATGCAATTTCTGTGTTTCATCGTCAATAAGAAGGTCCACGGGATACAGTAAACCTGAAGTGAAGCATCGGAATCTATAACTAGTGTCACAAGAATGGTTCAAAGCATAGGCAGTAAGAAGAGCCAGTCTTCTTGTACTTGAGTCGGCATTGTGCCTTTTGCATTTAATTCCGATGAAATTTCTGTGTTTGACGTCAATAAGAAGGTCAGAGGGATACAGAAAACCTCAAGTGAGGCATCAGAATCTATAACTAGTGCCACAGGAATGATTCAAATCATAGACAATAAGAAGAGTCAGTCTTCTTGTACTTAAGTCGGCATCGTGCTTCTGTATTTAGTTAAGATGCAATTTTTGTGTTTCATCGTCAATAAGGAGGTCAGAGGCATACAGTAAACCTGTAGTGAAGTATCGGAATCTAAAACTAGTGCCACAGGAATGGTTCAAAACATAGGCAGTAGGAAGAGTCAGTCTTCTTGTACTTCAGTCTGCATTGTGCCTTTTGTATTTAATTCCGATGCAATTTCTGTGTTTCATCGTCAATAAGAAGGTCAGAGGAATACAGTTAAACTGAAGTGAAGCATCGGAATCTATAACTAGTGTCACAGGAATGGTTCAAACCATAGACAGTGAGAAGAGTCAGTCTTCTTGTACCTAAGTCGCCATTGTGCCTTTTGTATTTAATTCCGATGCAATTTCTGTGTTTCATCGTCAATAAGAAAGTCAGCTGGATACAGTAAACCTGAAGTGAAGCATCGGAATCTATAACTAGTGTCACAGGAATGGTTGAAAGCATAGGCAGTAAGAAGTGCCAGTCTTCTTGTACTTGAGTCGGCATTGTGCTTTTTGCATTTAATTCCGATGAAATTTTTGTGTTTGATCGTCAATAAGAAGGTCAGAGGGATACAGAAAACCTCAAGTGAAGCATCGGAATCTATAACTAGTGCCACAGGAATGATTCAAATCAAGGACAATAAGAAGAGTCAGTCTTCTTGTACTTAAGTCGGCATTGTGCTTCTGTATTTAGATAAGATGCAATTTCTGTGTTTCATCGTCAATAAGGAGGTCAGAGGCATACAGAAAACCTGTAGTGAAGCATCGGAATCTAAAACTAGTGCCACAGGAATGGTTAAAAACATAGACAGTGGGAAGAGTCAGTCTTCTTGTACTTCAGTCTGCATTGTGCCTTTTGTATTTAATTCCGATGCTATTTCTGTATTTCATCGTCAATACGAAGGTCAGAGGGATACAGTTAAACTGAAGTGAAGCATCGGAATCTATAACTAGCGTCACAGGAATGGTTCAAAACATAGACAGGAAAAAGAGAGAGTTTTCTTGTACTTAAGTCGGTCTTTTGCATTTTCTATTTAATTCCGATGCAATTTCTGTACTTCATCATCAATAAGAAGGTCAGCTGGATACAGTATACCTGAAGTGCAGCATCTGAATCTATAACTAGTGTCACAGGAATGGTTCAAACCATAGACAGTAAGAAGAGTCAGTCTCCTTGTACTTAAGTCTGCATTGTGCCTTTTGTATTTAGTTAAGATGCAATTTCTGTGTTTCATCGTCAATAACGAGGTCAGAGAGATACAGTAAACCTGTAGTGAAGCATCGGCATCTAAAACTAGTGTCACAGGAATGGTTCAAAACTTAGACAGTAAGAAGAGTCAGTTTTTTTGTACTTAAGTCGGCATTGTGCCATCTGTATATAATTCCGAAGCCATTTCTGGTTTCATCGTCAATAAGAAGGTCACAGGGATACAGTAAACCTGAGGTGAAGCATCGGAATCTATAACTAGTGCCACAGGAATGGTTCAAAACATAGACAGTAAGAAGAGTCAGTTGTCTTGTACTTAAGTCGGCATTGTGCCATCTGTTTATAATTCCGAAGCAATTTCTTGTTTCATCGTCAATAAGAAGGTCACAGGGATACAGTAAACCTGAAGTGAAGCATCGGAATCTATAACTAGTGTCACAGGAATGGTTCAAAACATAGGCAGTAAGAAGAACCAGTCTTCTTGTACTTGAGTCGGCATTGTGCCTTTTGTATTTTATTCTGATGAAAGTTCGGTGGTGATCGTCACTAAGAAGGTCAGGGGATACAGTAAACCTGAGGTGAAGCATCGGAATCTATAACTAGTGTCACAGGAATGGTTCAAAACATAGACAGTAAGAAGAGTCAGTCTTCTTGTACATAAGTCTGCATTGTGGCTTTTGTATTTAGTTAAGATGCAATTACTGTGATCCATCGTCAATAAGGAGGTCAGAGAGATACAAAAACCTGAAGTGAAGCATCGCAATCTAAAACTAGAGTCACAGGAATTGTTCAAAACGTAGACAGTGGGAAGAGTCAGTCTTCTTGAACTTAAGTCGAGATTGTGCCTTTTGTATTTAATTCCGATGCAATTTCTGAGTTTCATCGTCAATAAGATGGTCTGAGGGATACAGTAAAACTGAAGTGAAGCATCGGAATCTATAACTAGTGTCACAGGAATGGTTCAAATCATAGGCAGTAAGAAGAGTCAGTCTTCTTGTACCTAAGTCGGCATTGTGCCTTTTGTATATAATTCCGATGCAATTTCTGTGTTTCATCGTCAATAAGAAAGTCAGCTGGATACAGTAAACCTGAAGTGAAGCGTCGGAATCTATAACTAGTGTCACAGGAATGGTTGAAAACATAGGCAGTAAGAAGTGCCAGTCTTCTTGTACTTGAGTCGGCATTGTGCTTTTTGCATTTAATTCCGATGAAATTTCTGTGTTTGATCGTCAATAAGAAGGTCAGAGGGATACAGAAAACCTCAAGTGAAGCATCGGAATCTATAACTAGCGATACAGGAATGATTCAAATCATGGACAATAAGAAGAGTCAGTCTTCTTGTACTTAAGTCGGCATTGTGCTTCTGTATTTAGATAAGATGCAATATCTGTGTTTCATCGTCAATAAGGAGGTCAGAGACATACAGTAAACCTGTAGTGAAGCATCGGAATCTAAAACTAGTGCCACAGGAATGGTTCAAAACATAGACAGTAGGAAGAGTCAGTCTTCTTGTACTTCAGTCTGCATTGTGCCTTTTGTATTTAATTCCGATGCTATTTCTGTGTTTCATCGTCAATAAGAAGGTCAGAGGGATACAGTTAAACTGAAGTGAAGCATCGGAATCTATAACTAGTGTCACAGGAATGGTTCAAAACATAGACAGGAAAAAGAGAGAGTTTTCTTGTACTTAAGTCGGTCTTTTGCATTTTCTATTTAATTCCGATGCAATTTCTGTACTTCATCATCAATAAGAAATTCAGCTGGATACAGTATACCTGAAGTGCAGCATCTGAATCTATAACTAGTGTCACAGGAATGGTTCAAACCATAGACAGTAAGAAGAGTCAGTCTCCTTGTACTTAAGTCTGCATTGTGCCTTTTGTAGTTAGTTAAGATGCAATTTCTGTGTTTCATCGTCAATAAGGAGGTCAGAGAGATACAGTAAACCTGAAGTGAAGCATCGGCATATAAAACTAGTGTCACAGGAATGGATCAAAACTTAGACAGTAGGAAGAGTCAGTCTTCTTGAACTTAAGTCGGCGTTGTGCCTTTTGTATTTAATTCCGATGCTATTTCTGTGTTTCGTCGTCAATAGGAATGTCCACGGGATAGAGTAAACCTGATGTGCAACATCGGAAACTACAACCGGGCTCACAGGAAAGGTTCAAAACATAGACAGCAAGGAGAGCCAGTCTTCTTGAACTTAAGTCGGGATTGTGCCTTTTGTATTTAATTCCGATGCAATTTCTGTGTTTCATCGTTAATAAGATGGTCAGAGGGATACAGTAAAACTGAAGTGAAGCATCGGAATCTATAACTAGTGTCACAGGAATGGTTCAAATCATAGACAGTAAGAAGAGTCAGTCTTCTTGTACCTAAGTCGGCATTGTGCCTTTTGTATATAATTCCGATGCAATTTCTGTGTTTCATCGTCAATAAGAAGGTCAGCTGGATACAGTAAACCTGAAGTGAAGATTGGAATCTATAACTAGTGTCACAGGAATGGTTCAAAGCATAGGCAGTAAGAAGAGCCAGTCTTCTTGTACTTGAGTCGGCATTGTGCCTTTTGCATTTAATTCCGATGAATTTTCTGTGTTTGATCGTCAATAAGAAGGTCAGAGGGATACAGAAAACCTCAAGTGAATCATCGGAATCTATAACTAGTGCCACAGGAATGATTCAAATCATAGACAATAAGAAGAGTCAGTCTTCTTGTACTTAAGTCGGCATTGTGCTTCTGTATTTAGTTAAGATGCAATTTCTGTGTTTCATCGTCAATAAGGAGGTCAGAGGCATACAGTAAACCTGTAGTGAAGCATCGGAATCTAAAACTCGTGCCACAGGAATGGTTCAAAACATAGACAGTAGGAAGAGTCAGTTTCTTGTACAGCAGTCTAAATTGTGCCTTTTGTATTTAATTCCGATGCAATTTCTGTGTTTCATCGTCAATAAGAAGGTAAGAGGGATACAGTTAAACTGAAGTGAAGCATTGGAATCTGTAATAAGTGTCACAGGAATGGTTCAAAGACATGGACAGTAAGAGGAGTCAGTCTTCTTGTCCCTAAGTCGGCATTGTGCCTTTTGTATATAATTCCGATGCAATATCTGTGTTTCATCGTCAATAAGAAGGTCAGCTGGATTCAGTAAACCTGAAGTGAAGCATCGGAATCTATAACTAGTGTCACAGGAATGGTTCAAAACATAGGCAGTAAGAAGAGCCAGTCTTCTTGTACTTGAGTCTGCTTTGTGCCTTTTGTATTTAATTCCGATGATATATCTGTGTTTCATCGTCAATAAGAAGGTCAGAGGGATACAGTAAACCTGAAGTGATGCATCGGAACCTACAACTAGTGTCACAGGAATGGTTCAAATCGTAGACAGTAAGAAGAGTCAGTCTTCTTGTACTTAAGTCGGCATTGTGCGTTTTGTATACAATTCCGATGCAATTTCTGTGTTTCATCGTCTATAAGGAAGCCAGAGGGATACAGCAAACCTGAAGTGAAGCATAGGAATCTATAGCTAGTGTCACAGGAAAGGTTCAAACATAGACAGTAAGAAGTGTCAGTTTCCTTGAACTTAAGTCGGCATTGTGCCTTTTGTATTTAATTCCGATGCAATTTCTGTGTTTCGTCGTCAATAGGAATGTCCACGGGAAACAGTAAACCTGATGTGCAACATCGGAAACTACAACCGGGCTCACAGGAAAGGTTCAAAACGTAGACAGCAAAGAGAGCCAGTCTTCTTGTACTTGAGTCGCCATTGTGCATTTTGTATTTAATTCCGATGCAATTTCTGTGTTTCCACGTCAATAAGAAGGTCAGACGGATACAGTAAACCGGAAGCGAAGCATCGGAATCTGTAACTTGTGTCACAGGAATGGTTCAAAACATAGACAGTAAGAAGAGTCAGTTTTCTTGTACTTAAGTCGGCATTGCGCATTTTGTATTTAATTCCGATGCAATTTCTGTGTTTCATCGTCAATAAGAAGGTCCACGGGATACAGTAAACCTGAAGTGAAGCATCGGAATCTATAACTAGTGTCGCAAGAATGGTTCAAAGCATAGGCAGTAAGAAGAGCCAGTCTTCTTGCACTTGAGTCGGCATTGTGCCTTTTGCATTTAATTCCGATGAAATTTCTGTGTTTGACGTCAATAAGAAGGTCAGAGGGATACAGAAAACCTCAAGTGAAGCATCAGAATCTATAACTAGTGCCACAGGAATAATTCAAATCATAGACAATAAGAAGAGTCAGTCTTCTTGTACTTAAGTCGGCATCGTGCTTCTGTATTTAGTTAAGCTGCAATTTTTGTGTTTCATCGTCAATAAGGAGGTCAGAGGCATACAGTAAACCTGTAGTGAAGTATCGGAATCTAAAACTAGTGCCACAGGAATGGTTCAAAACATAGGCAGTAGGAAGAGTTAGTCTTCTTGTACTTCAGTCTGCATTGTGCCTTTTGTATTTAATTCCGATGCAATTTCTGTGTTTCGTCGTCAATAAGAAGGTCAGAGGAATACAGTTAAACTGAAGTGAAGCATCGGAATCTATAACTAGTGTCACAGGAATGGTTCAAACCATAGACAGTGAGAAGAGTCAGTCTCCTTGTACTTAAGTCTGCATTGTGCCTTTTGTATTTAGTTAAGATGCAATTTCTGTGTTTCATCGTCAATAAGGAGGTCAGAGCGATACAGTAAACCTGAAGTGATGCATCGGAATCTAAAACTAGTGTCACAGGAATGGTTCCAATCATAGACAGTAAGAAGAGTCTTTTTTTTTGTACTTAAGTCGGCATTGCGAATATTTTATTTAATTCCGATGCAATTTCTGTGTTTCATCGTCAATAAGGAAGCCAGAGGGATACAGTAAACCTGAAGTGAAGCATCGGAATCCATAACTAGTGTCACAGGAATGGTTCGAAACATAGACAGTATGAAGAGTCAGTTTTCTTGTACTTAAGTCGGCTTTGTGCCTTTTGTATTTAATTCCGATGCAAATTCTGTGTTTCATCGTCATAAAGGAGGTCCGAGGGATACATTAAACCTGAAGTGAAGCATCGGAATCTAAAATAAGTGTCACAGGAATGGTTCTAAACATAGACAGTAGGAAGAGGCAGTCTTCTTGTACTTCAGTCGGCATTGTGCTTTTTGTATTTAATTCCGATGCAATTTCTGTGTTTCATCGTCAATAAGAAGGTCAGAGGGATATAGTAAAACCGAAGTGAAGCATCGGAATCAATTACTAGTGTCACAGGAATGGTAGAAAACATAGACATTAGGAAGAGTTAGCCTTCTTGTACTAAAGTCGGCATTGTGAATTTTGTATTTAATTCCGATGCAATTTCTGTGCTTCATCATCAATAAGAAGGTCAGCTGGATACAGTATACCTGAAGTGCAGCCTCTGAATCTATAACTAGTGTCACAGGAATGGTTGTAACCATAGACAGTAAGAAGAGTCAGTCTTCTTGTACTTAAGTCTGCATTGTGGCTTTTGTATTTAGTTAAGATGCAATTTCTGTGATCCATCGTCAATAAGGGGGACAGAGAGATACAAAAACCTGAAGTGAAGCATCGCAATCTAAAACTAGAGTCACAGGAATGGTTCAAAACGTAGACAGTAGGAAGAGTAAGTCTTCTTGAACTTAAGTCGGGTTTGTGCCTTTTGTATTTAATTCCGATGCAATTTCTGTGTTTCATCGTCAATAAGATGGTCAGAGGGATACAGTAAAACTGAAGTGAAGCATCGGAATCTATAACTAGTGTCACAGGAATGGTTCAAATCATAGACAGTAAGAAGAGTGGGTCTTCTTGTACCTAAGTCGGCATTGTGCCTTTTGTATATAATTCCGATGCAATTTCTGTGTTTCATCGTCAATAAGAAGGTCAGCTGGATACAGTAAACCTGAAGTGAAGCATCGGAATCTATAACTAGTGTCACAGGAATGGTTCAAAGCATAGGCAGTAAGAAGAGCCAGTCTTCTAGTACTTGAGTCGGCTTTGTGCCTTTTGCATTTAATTCCGATAAAATTTCTGTGTTTGATCGTCAATAAGAAGGTCAGAGGGATACAGTAAAACCGAAGTGAAGCATCGGAATCAATTACTAGTGTCACAGGAATGGTAGAAAACATAGACATTAGGAAGAGTTAGCCTTCTTGTACTAAAGTCGGCATTGTGAATTTTGTATTTAATTCCGATGCAATTTCTGTGCTTCATCATCAATAAGAAGGTCAGCTGGATACAGTATACCTGAAGTGCAGCCTCTGAATCTATAACTAGTGTCACAGGAATGGTTGAAACCATAGACAGTAAGAAGAGTCAGTCTTCTTGAACTTAAGTCGGCATTGTGCCTTTTGTATTTAATTATGATGCAATTTCTGTAATTCATCGACAATAAGAAGGTCCAAGGGATACAGTAAACCTGAAGTGATGCATCGGAATCTACAACTAGTGTCACAGGAATGGTTCAAAACGTAGACAGTAAGAAGAGTCAGTCTTCTTGTACTTAAGTCGGCATTGTGCATTTTATATTTAAGTCCGATGCAATTTCTGTGTTTTATCGTCAATAAGAAGGTCCGAGGGATACAGTAAACCTAATGTGAAGCATCGTAATCTATAACTAGTGCCGCAGGAATGGTTCAAAGCATAGACAGTAAGAAGAGTCAGTTTTCTTGTACTTTAGTCGGCATTGTGCCATCTGTATATAATTCCGAAGCAATTTCTTGTTTCATCGTCAATAAGAAGGTCACAGGGATACAGTAAACCTGAGGTGAAGCACCGGAATCTATAACTAGTGCCACAGGAATGGTTCAAAACATAGGCAGTAAGAAGAGTCAGTTTTCTTGTACTTAAGTCGGCATTGTGCCATCTGTTTATAATTCCGAAGCAATTTCTTGTTTCATCGTCAATAAGAAGGTCACAGGGATACGGTAAACCTGAAGTGAAGCATCGGAATCTATAACTAGTGTCACAGGAATGGTTCAAAGCATAGGCAGTAAGAAGAGCCAGTCTTCTTGTACTTGAGTCAGCATTGTGCCTTTTGTATTTTATTCCGATGAAAGTTCGGGCTGTGATCGTCATTAAGAAGGTCAGAGGGATACAGTAACCCTAAAGTGAAGCATCGGAATCTATAACTAGTGTCACAGGAATGGTTCAAAACATAGACAGTAAGAAGAGTCAGTCTTCTTGTACTTAAGTCTGCATTGTGGCTTTTGTATTTAGTTAAGATGCAATTTCTGTGATCCATCGTCAATAAGGGGGTCAGAGAGATACAAAAACCTGAAGTGAAGCATCGCAATCTAAAACTAGAGTCACAGGAATGGTTCAAAACGTAGACAGTAGGAAGAGAAAGTCTTCTTGAACTTAAGTCGGCATTGTGCCTTTTGCATTTAATTCCGATAGAATTTCTGTGTTTGATCGTCAATAAGAAGGACAGAGGGATACAGAAAACCTCAAGTGAAGCATCGGAATCTATAACTAGTGCCACAGGAATGATTCAAATCATAGACAATAAGAAGAGTCAGTCTTCTTGTACTTAAGTCGGCATTGTGCTTCTGTATTTAGTTAAGATGCAATTATTGTGTTTCATGGTCAATAAGGAGGTCAGAGGCGTACAGTAAACCTGTAGTGAAGTATCGGAATCAAAAACTAGTGCCACAGGAATGGTTCAAAACAGAGGCAGTAGGAAGAGTCAGTCTTCTTGTACTTCAGTCTGCATTGTGCCTTTTGTATTTAATTCCGATGCAATTTCTGTGTTTCATCGTCAATAAGAAGGTCACAGGGATACAGTTACACTGAAGTGAAGCATCGGAATCTATAACTAGTGTCACAGGAATGGTTCAAAACATAGACAGGAAAAAGAGAGAGTTTTCTTGTACTTAAGTCGGTCTTTTGCATTTTCTATTTAATTCCGATGCAATTTCTGTACTTCATCATCAATAAGAAGCTCAGCTGGATACAGTATACCTGAAGTGCAGCATCTGAATCTATAACTAGTGTCACAGGAATGGTTCGAACCATAGACAATAAGAAGAGTCAGTCTTCTTGTACCTAAGTCGACATTGTGCCTTTTGTATATAATTCCGATGCAATTTCTGTGTTTCATCGTCAATAAGAAGGTCAGCTGGATACAGTAAACCTGAAGTGAAGCATCGGCATCTAAAACTAGTGTCACTGGAATGGTTCAAAACTTAGACAGTAAGAAGAGTCAGTTTTCTTGTACTTAAGTCGGCATTGTGCCATCTGTATATAATTCCGAAGCAATTTCTTTTTTCATCGTCAATAAGAAGGTCACAGGGATACAGTAAACCTGAGGTGAAGCATCGGAATCTATAACTAGTGCCACAGTAATGGTTCAAACATAGCCAGTAAGAAGAGTCAGTTTTCTTGTACTTAAGTCGTCATTGTGCCATCTGTTTATAATTCCGAAGCAATTTCTTGTTTCATCGTCAATAAGAAGGTCACAGGGATACAGTAAACCTGAAAGGAAGCATCGGAATCTATAACTAGTGTCACAGGAATGGTTCAAAACATAGGCAGTAAGAAGAACCAGTCTTCTTGTACTTGAGTCGGCATTGTGCCTTTTGTATTTTATTCCAATGAAAGTTCGGTGTGTGATCGTCACTAAGAAGGTCAGGGGGATACAGTAAACCTGAAGTGAAGCATCAGAATCTATAACTAGTGTCACACGAATGGTTCAAAACATAGACAGTAAGAAGAGTCAGTCTTCTTGTACTTAAGTCTGCCTTGTGGCTTTTGTATTTAGTTAAGATGCAATTTCTGTGTTCCATCGTCAATAAGGAGGTCAGAGAGATACAAAAACCTGAAGTGAAGCATCGCAATCTAAAACTAGAGTCACAGGAATTGTTCAAAACGTAGACAGTAGGAACAGTCAGTCTTCTTGAACTTAAGTCGGCATTGTGATTCTGTATTTAGATAAGATGCAATTTCTGTGTTTCATCGTCAATAAGGAGGTCAGAGGCATACAGTAAACCTGTAGTGAAGCATCGGAATCTAAAACTAGTGCCACAGGAATGGTTCAAAACATAGACAGTAGGAACAGTCAGTCTTCTTGTACTTCAGTCTGCATTGTGCCTTTTGTATTTAATTCCGATGCTATTTCTGTGTTTCATCGTCAATAAGAAGGTCAGAGGGATACAGTTAAACTTAAGTGAAGCATCGGAATCTATAACTAGTGTCACAGGAATGGTTCAAAACATAGACAGGAAAAAGAGAGAGTTTTCTTGTACTTAAGTCGGTCTTTTGCATTTTCTATTTAATTCCGATTCCATTTCTGTACTTCATCATCAATAAGAATTTCAGCTGGATACAGTATACCTGAAGTGCAGCATCTGAATCTATAACTAGTGTCACAGGAATGGTTCAAACCATAGACAGTAAGAAGAGTCAGTCTCCTTGTACTTAAGTCTGCATTGTGCCTTTTGTAGTTAGTTAAGATGCAATTTCTGTGTTTCATCGTCAATGAGGAGGTCAGAGAAATACAGTAAACCTGAAGTGAAGCATCGGCATCTAAAACTAGTGTCACAGGAATCCTTCAAAACTTAGACAGTAGGAAGAGTCAGTCTTCTTGAACTTAAGTCGGCGTTGTGCCTTTTGTATTTAATTCCGATGCAATTTCTGTGTTTCGTCGTCAATAGGAATGTCCACGGGATGCAGTAAACCTGATGTGCAACATCGGAAACTACAACCATGCTCACAGGAAAGGTTCAAAACACAGACAGCAAGGAGAGCCAGTCTTCTTGAACTTAAGTCGGGATTGTGCTTTTGTATTTAATTCCGATGCAATTTCTGTGTTTCATCGTTAATAAGATGGTCAGAGGGATACAGTAAAACTGAAGTGAAGCATCGGAATCTATAACTAGTGTCACAGGAATGGTTCAAATCATAGACAGTAAGAAGAGTCAGTCTTCTTGTACCTAAGTCGACATTGTGCCTTTTGTATATAATTCCGATGCATTTTCTGTGTTTCATCGTCAATAAGAAGGTCAGTTGGATACAGTAAACCTGAAGTGAAGCATCGGAATCTATAACTAGTGTCACAGGAATGGTTCAAAACATAGGCAGTAAGAAGAGCCAGTCTTCTTGTACTTGAGTCGGCATTGTGCCTTTTGCATTTAATTCCGATGAAATTTCTGTGTTTGATCGTCAATAAGAAGGTCAGAGGGATACAGAAAACCTCAAGTGAATCATCGGAATCTATAACTAGTGCCACAGGAATGATTCAAATCATAGACAATAAGAAGAGTCAGTCTTCTTGTACTTAAGTCGGCATTGTGCTTCTGTATTTAGTTAAGATGCAATTTCTGTGTTTCATCGTCAATAAGGAGGTCAGAGGCATACAGTAAACCTGTAGTGAAGCATTGGAATCTAAAACTCGTGCCACAGGAATGGTTCAAAACATAGACAGTAGGAAGAGTCAGTCTTCTTGTACATCAGTCTGCATTGTGCCTTTTGTATTTAATTCCGATGCAATTTCTGTGTTTCATCGTCAATAAGAAGGTCAGAGGGATACAGTAAACCTGAAGTGCAGCATCTGAATGTATAACTAGTGTCACAGGAATGGTTCAAACCATAGACAGTGAGAAGAGTCAGTCTCCTTGTACTTAAGTCTGCATTGTGCCTTTTGTATTTTGTTAAGATGAAATTTCTGTGTTTCATCGTCAATAAGGAGGTCAGAGAGATACAGTTAACCTGAAGTGAAGCATCGGAATCTAAAACTAGTTTCACAGGAATGGTTCAAAACTTAGACAGTAGGAAGAGTCAGTCTTCTTGAACTTAAGTCGGCGTTGTGCCTTTTGTATTTAATTCCGGTGCAATTTCTGTGTTTCATCGTCAATAAGAAGGTCAGCTGGATTCAGTAAACCTGAAGTGAAGCATCGGAATCTATAACTAGTGTCACAGGAATGGTTCAAAACATAGGCAGTAAGAAGAGTCAGTCTTCTTGTACTTAAGTCGGCATTGTGCGTTTTGTATATAATTCCGATGCAATTTCTGAGTTTCATCGTCTATAAGAAGGTCTGAGGGATACAGTAAACCTGAAGTGAAGCATCGGAATCTATAACTAGTGTCACAGGAATGGTTCAAAACATAGACAGTAAGAAGAGTCAGTATTCTTGTACTTAAATCGGCATTGTGCTTTTGTATTTAATTCCGTTGCAATTTCTGTGTTTCATCGTCAATAAGAAGGTCAGAGGGATACAGTAAACCTGAAGTGAAGCATCGGAATCTATAACTAGTGTTCAGGAATGGTTCAAATCATAGACAGTAAGAAGAGTCAATTTTTATGTACTTAAGTCGGCATTGTGAATATTCTATTTAATTCCGATGCAATTTCTGTGATTCATCGTCAATAAGGAAGCCAGAGGGATACATCAAACCTGAAGTGAAGCATAGGAATCCATAGCTAGTGTCACAGGAAAGGTTCAAACATAGACAGTAAGAAGTGTCAGCTTCCTTGAACTTAAGTCGGCATTGTGCCTTTTGTATTTAATTCCGATGCAATTTCTGTGTTTCGTTGTCAATAGGAATGTCCACGGGATACGGTAAACCTGATGTGCAACATCGGAAACTACAACCGGGCTCACAGGAAAGGTTCAAAACATAGAAAGCAAGGAGAGCCAGTCTTCTTGTACTTGAGTCGCCATTGTGCATTTTGTATTTAATTCCGATGCAATTTCTGTGTTTCATCGTCAATAAGAAGGTCAGACGGATACAGTAAACCGGAAGCGAAGCATCGGAATCTGTAACTTGTGTCACAGGAATGGTTCAAAACATAGACAGTAAGAAGAGTCACTTTTCTTGTACTTAAGTCGGAATGTGCATTTTGTAATTAATTCCGATGCAATTTCTGTGTTTCATCGTCAATAAGAAGGTCCACGGGATACAGAAAACCTCAAGTGAAGCATCGGAATCTATAACTAGTGCCACAGGAATGATTCAAATCATAGACAATAAGAAGAGTCAGTCTTCTTGTACTTAAGTCGGCATTGTGCTTCTGTATTTAGTTAAGATGCAATTTTTGTGTTTCATCGTCAATAAGGAGGTCAGAGGCATACAGTAAACCTGTAGTGAAGTATCGGAATCTAGAACTAGTGCCACAGGAATGGTTCAAAACATAGGCAGTAGGAAGAGTCAGTCTTCTTGTACTTCAGTCTGCATTGCGCCTTTTGTATTTAATTCCGACGCAATTTCTGTGTTTCATCGTCAATAAGAAGGTCAGGGGGATACAGTTAAACTGAAGTGAAGCATCAGAATCTATAACTAGTGTCACAGGGATGGTTCAAAGCACAGACAGTAAGAAGAGTCAGTCTTCCTGTTGTAAAGTCGGCATTGTGCCTTTTGTATTTAACTCCGATGCAATTTCTGTAATTCATCATCAATAAGAAGGTCAGCTGGATACAGTAAATCTGAAGTGAAGCATCGGAATCTATAACTAGTGTCACAGGAATGGTTTAAACCATAGACAGTAAGAAGAGTCAGTCTCCTTGTACTTAAGTCTGCATTGTGCCTTTTGTATTTAGTTAAGATGCAATTTCTGTGTTTCATCGTCAATAAGAAGGTCAGCTGGATACAGTAAACCTGAAGTGAAGCATCGGAATCTATAACTAGTGTCACAGGAATGGTTCTAAACATAGACAGTAGGAAGAGGCAGTCTTCTTGTACTTCAGTCGGCATTGTGCTTTTTGTATTTAATTCCGATGCAATTTCTGTGTTTCATCGTCAATAAGAAGGTCAGAGGGATACATTAAAACCGAAGTGAAGCATCGGAATCAATTACCAGTGTCACAGGAATGGTTCAAAACATAGACATTAGGAAGAGTCCGTCTTCTTGTACTAAAGTCGGCATTGTGCCTTTTGTATTTAATTCCGATGCAATTTCTGTGCTTCATCATCAATAAGAAGGTCAGCTGGATACAGTATACCTGAAGTGCAGCCTCTGAATCTATAACTAGTGTCACAGGAATGGTTGAAACCATAGACAGTAAGAAGAGTCAGTCTTCTTGAACTTAAGTCGGCATTGTGCCTTTTGTATTTAATTATGATGCAATTTCTGTAATTCATCGACAATAAGGAGGTCCAAGGGATACAGTAAACCTGAAGTGATGCGTCGGAATCTACAACTGGTGTCACAGGAATGGTTCAAAACGTAGACAGTAAGAGGAGTCAGTCTTCTTGTACTTAAGTCGGCATTGTGCATTTTGTATTTAAGTCCGATGCAATTTCTGTGTCTTATCGTCAATAAGAAGGTCCGAGGGATACAGTAAACCTAATGTGAAGCATCGTAATCTATAACTAGTGCCGCAGGAATGGTTCAAAGCATAGACAGTAAGAAGAGTCAGTTTTCTTGTACTTTATTCGGCATTGTGCCATCTGTATATAATTCCGAAGCAATTTCTTGTTTCATCGTCAATAAGAAGGTCACAGGGATACAGTAAACCTGAGGTGAAGCATCGGAATCTATAACTAGTGCCACAGGAATGGTTCAAAACATAGGCAGTAAGATGACTCAGTTTTCTTGTACTTAAGTCGGCATTGTGCGATCTGTATTTAATTCCGAAGCAATTTCTTGTTTCATCGTCAATAAGAAGGTCACAGGGATACGGTAAACCTGAAGTGAAGCATCGGAATCTATAACTAGCGTCACAGGAATGGTTCAAAACGTAGGCAGTAAGAAGAGTCAGTCTTCTTGTACCTAAGTCGGCATTGTGTCTTTTGTATATAATTCCGATGCAATTTCTGTGTTTCATCGTCAATAAGAAGGTCAGCTGGATACAGTAAACCTGAAGTGAAGCATCGGAATCTATAACTAGTGTCACAGGAATGGTTCAAAACATAGGCAGTAAGGAGAGCCAGTCTTCTTGTACTTGAGTCGGCATTGTGCCTTTTGCATTTAATTCCGATGAAATTTCTGTGTTTGATCGTCAATAAGAAGGTCAGAGGGATACAGAAAACCTCAAGTGAATCATCGGAATCTATAACTAGTGCCACAGGAATGATTCAAATCATAGACAATAAGAAGAGTCAGTCTTCTTGTACTTAAGTCGGCATTGTGCTTCTGTATTTAGTTAAGATGCAATTTCTGTGTTTCATCGTCAATAAGGAGGTCAGAGGCATACAGTAATCCTGTAGTGAAGCATCGGAATCTAAAACTCGTGCCACAGGAATGGTTCAAAACATAGACAGTAGGAAGAGTCAGTCTTCTTGTACATCAGTCTGCATTGTGCCTTTTGTATTTAATTCCGATGCAATTTCTGTGTTTCATCGAAAATAAGAAGGTAAGAGGGATACAGTAAAACTGAAGTGAAGCATTGGAATCTGTAATAAGTGTCACAGGAATGGTTCAAAGACATAGACAGTAAGAGGAGTCAGTCTTCTTGTCCCTAAGTCGGCATTGTGCCTTTTGTATATAATTCCGATGCAATATCTGTGTTTCATCGTCAATAAGATGGTCAGCTGGATTCAGTAAACCTGAAGTGAAGCATCGGAATCTATAACTAGTGTCACAGGAATGGTTCAAAACATAGGCAGTAAGAAGAGCCAGTCTTCTGTTACTTGAGTCTGCTTTGTGCCTTTTGTATTTAATTCCGATGATATATCTGTGTTTCATCGTCAATAAGAAGGTCAGAGGGATACAGTAAACCTGAAGTGATGCATCGGAACCTACAACTAGTGTCACAGGAATGGTTCAAATCGTAGACAGTAAGAAGGGTCAGTCTCCTTGTACTTAAGTCTGCATTGTGCCTTTTGTATTTAGTTAAGATGCAATTTCTGTGTTTCATCGTCAATAAGAAGGTCAGCTGGATACAGTAACCCTGAAGTGAAGCATCGGAATCTAAAACTAGTGTCACAGGAATGGTTCAAATCATAGACAGTAAGAAGAGTCAATTTTTTTGTACTTAAGTCGGCATTGTGAATATTCTATTTAATTCCGATGCAATTTCTGTGTTTCATCGTCAATAAGGAAGCCAGAGGGATACAGCAAACCTGAAGTGAAGCATAGGAATCTATAGCTAGTGTCACAGGAAAGGATCAAACATAGCCAGTAAGAAGTGTCAGTTTCCTTGAACTTAAGTCGGCATTGTGCCTTTTGTATTTAATTCCGATGCAATTTCGGTGTTTCGTCGTCAATAGGAATGTCCACGGGATACAGTAAACCTGATGTGCAACATCGGAAACTACAACCGGGCTCACAGGAAAGGTTCAAAACATAGACAGCAAGGAGAGCCAGTCTTCTTGTACTTGAGTCGCCATTGTGCATTTTGTATTTAATTCCGATGCAATTTCTGTGTTTCATCGTCAATAAGATGGTCAGACGGATACAGTAAACCGGAAGCGAAGCATCGGAATCTGTAACTTGTGTCACAGGAATGGTTGAAAACATAGACAGTAAGAAGAGTCAGTTTTGTTGTACTTAAGTCGGCATTGTGCATTTTGTATTTAATTCCGATGCAATTTCTGTGTTTCATCGTCAATAAGAAGGTCCTTGGGATACCGTAAACCTGAAGTGAAGCATCGGAATCTATAACTACTGTCACAAGAATGTTTCAAAGCATAGGCAGTAAGAAGAGCCAGTCTTCTTGTACTTGAGTCGGCATTGTGGCTTTTGCATTTAATTCCGATGAAATTTCTGTGTTTGATCGTCAATAAGAAGGTCAGAGGGATACAGAAAACCTCAAGTGAAGCATCGGAATCTGTAACTAGTGCCACAGGAATGATTCAAATCATAGACAATAAGAAGAGTAAGTCTTCTTGTACTTAAGTCGGCATTGTGCTTCTGTATTTAGTTAAGATGCAATTTTTGTGTTTCATCGTCAATAAGGAGGTCAGAGGCATACAGTAAACCTGTAGTGAAGTATCGGAATCTAAAACTAGTGCCACAGGAATGGTTCAAAACATAGGCAGTAGGAAGAGTCAGTCTTCTTGTACTTCAGTCTGCATTGTGCCTTTTGTATTTAATTCCGATGCAATTTCTGTGTTTTATCGTCAATAAGAAGGTCAGAGGGATACAGTTAAACTGAAGTGAAGCATCGGAATCTATAACTAGTGTCACAGGAATGGTTCAAAACATAGACAGTAAGAAGAGTCAGTCTTCTTGTGCTAAAGTCGCCATTGTGCCTTTTGTATTTAACTCCGATGCAATTTCTGTACTTCATCATCAATAAGAAGGTCAGCTGGATACAGTATACCTGAAGTGCAGCATCTGAATCTATAACTAGTGTCACAGGAATGGTTCAAACCATTGACAGTAAGAAGAGTCAGTCTCCTTGTACTTAAGTCTGCATTGTGCCTTTTGTATTTAGTTAAGATGCAATTTCTGTGTTTCATCGTCAATAAGGAGGTCAGAGAGATACAGTAAACCTGAAGTGAAGCATCGGCATCTAAAACTAGTGTCACTGGAATGGTTCAAAACTCAGACAGTAAGAAGAGTCAGTTTTCTTGTACTGAAGCCGGCATTGTGCCATCTGTATATAATTCCGAAGAAATTTCTTGTTTCATCGTCAATAAGAAGGTCACAGGGATACAGTAAACCTGAGGTGAAGCATCGGAATCTATAACTAGTGCCACAGGAATGGTTCAAAACATAGACAATAAGAAGAGTCAGTTTTCTTGTACTTAAGTCGGCATTGTGCCATCTGTTTATAATTCCGAAGCAATTTCTTGTTTCATCGTCAATAAGAAGGTCACAGGGATACAGTAAACCTGAAGTGAAGCATCGGAATCTATAACTAGTGTCACAGGAATGGTTTAAAACATAGGCAGTAAGAAGAACCAGTCTTCTTGTACTTGAGTCGGCATTGTGCCTTTTGTATTTTATTCCAATGAAAGTTCGGTGTGTGATCGTCACTAAGAAGGTCAGGGGGATACAGTAAACCTGAAGTGAAGCATCGGAATCTATAACTAGTGTCACAGGAATGGTTCAAAACATAGACAGTAAGAAGAGTCAGTCTTCTTGTACTTAAGTCTGCATTGTGGCTTTTGTATTTAGTTAAGATGCAATTTCTGTGTTCCATCGTCAATAAGGAGGTCAGAGAGATACAAAAACCTGAAGTGAAGCATCGCAATCTAAAACTAGAGTCACAAGAATTGTTGAAAACGTAGACAGTAGGAAGAGTCAGTCTTCTTGAACTTAAGTCGGGATTGTGCCTTTTGTATTTAATTCCGATGCAATTTCTGTGTTTCATCGTCAATAAGATGGTCAGAGGGATACAGTAAAACTGAAGTGAAGCATCGGAATCTATAACTAGTGTCACAGGAATGGTTCAAATCATAGGCAGTAAGAAGAGTCAGTCTTCTTGTACCTAAGTCGGCATTGTGCCTTTTGTATATAATTCCGATGCAATTTCTGTGTTTCATCGTCAATAAGAAAGTCAGCTGGATACAGTAAACCTGAAGTGAAGCGTCGGAATCTATAACTAGTGTCACAGGAATGGTTGAAATCATAGGCAGTAAGAAGTGCCAGTCTTCTTGTACTTGAGTCGGCATTGTGCTTTTTGCATTTAATTCCGATGAAATTTCTGTGTTTGATCGTCAATAAGAAGGTCAGAGGGATACAGAAAACCTCAAGTGAAGCATCGGAATCTATAACTAGTGCCACAGGAATGATTCAAATCATGGACAATAAGAAGAGTCAGTCTTCTTGTACTTAAGTCGGCATTGTGCTTCTGTATTTAGATAAGATGCAATTTCTGTGTTTCATCGTCAATAAGGAGGTCAGAGGCATACAGTAAACCTGTAGTGAAGCATCGGAATCTAAAACTAGTGCCACAGGAATGGTTCAAAACATAGACATTAGGAAGAGTCAGTCTTCTTGTACTTCAGTCTGCATTGTGCCTTTTGTATTTAATTCCGATGCTATTTCTGTGTTTCATCGTCAATAAGAAGGTCAGAGGGATACAGTTAAACTGAAGTGAAGCATCGGAATCTATAACTAGTGTCACAGGAATGGTTCAAAACATAGACAGGAAAAAGAGAGAGTTTTCTTGTACTTAAGTCGGTCTTTTGCATTTTCTATTTAATTCCGATGCAATTTCTGTACTTCATCATCAATAAGAATTTCAGCTGGATACAGTATACCTGAAGTGCAGCATCTGAATCTATGACTAGTGTCACAGGAATGGTTCAAACCATAGACAGTAAGAAGAGTCAGTCTCCTTGTACTTAAGTCTGCATTGTGCCTTTTGTAGTTAGTTAAGATGCAATTTCTGTGTTTCATCGTCAATAAGGATGTCAGAGAGATACAGTAAACCTGAAGTGAAGCACCGGCATCTAAAACTAGTGTCACAGGAATGGTTCAAAACTTAGACAGTAGGAAGAGTCAGTCTTCTTGAACTTAAGTCGGCGTTGTGCCTTTTGTATTTAATTCCGATGCAATTTCTGTGTTTCGTCGTCAATAGGAATGTCCACTGGATATAGTAAACCTGATGTGCAACATCGGAAACTACAACCGGGCTCACAGGAAAGGTTCAAAACATAGACAGCAAGGAGAGCCAGTCTTCTTGAACTTAAGTCGGGATTGTGCCTTTTGTATTTAATTCCGATGCAATTTCTGTGTTTCATCGTTAATAAGATGGTCAGAGAGATACAGTAAACCTGTAGTGAAGCATTGGAATCTATAACTAGTGCCACAGGAATGGTTCAAAACATAGGCAGTAAGATGACTCAGTTTTCTTGTACTTAAGTCGGCATTGTGCGATCTGTATTTAATTCCGAAGCAATTTCTTGTTTCATCGTCAATAAGAAGGTCACAGGGATACGGTAAACCTGAAGTGAAGCATCGGAATCTATAACTAGCGTCACAGGAATGGTTCAAAACGTAGGCAGTAAGAAGAGTCAGTCTTCTTGTACCTAAGTCGGCATTGTGTCTTTTGTATATAATTCCGATGCAATTTCTGTGTTTCATCGTCAATAAGAAGGTCAGCTGGATACAGTAAACCTGAAGTGAAGCATCGGAATCTATAACTAGTGTCACAGGAATGGTTCAAAACATAGGCAGTAAGGAGAGCCAGTCTTCTTGTACTTGAGTCGGCATTGTGCCTTTTGCATTTAATTCCGATGAAATTTCTGTGTTTGATCGTCAATAAGAAGGTCAGAGGGATACAGAAAACCTCAAGTGAATCATCGGAATCTATAACTAGTGCCACAGGAATGATTCAAATCATAGACAATAAGAAGAGTCAGTCTTCTTGTACTTAAGTCGGCATTGTGCTTCTGTATTTAGTTAAGATGCAATTTCTGTGTTTCATCGTCAATAAGGAGGTCAGAGGCATACAGTAATCCAGTAGTGAAGCATCGGAATCTAAAACTCGTGCCACAGGAATGGTTCAAAACATAGACAGTAGGAAGAGTCAGTCTTCTTGTACATCAGTCTGCATTGTGCCTTTTGTATTTAATTCCGATGCAATTTCTGTGTTTCATCGAAAATAAGAAGGTAAGAGGGATACAGTAAAACTGAAGTGAAGCATTGGAATCTGTAATAAGTGTCACAGGAATGGTTCAAAGACATAGACAGTAAGAGGAGTCAGTCTTCTTGTCCCTAAGTCGGCATTGTGCCTTTTGTATATAATTCCGGTGCAATATCTGTGTTTCATCGTCAATAAGATGGTCAGCTGGATTCAGTAAACCTGAAGTGAAGCATCGGAATCTATAACTAGTGTCACAGGAATGGTTCAAAACATAGGCAGTAAGAAGAGCCAGTCTTCTGTTACTTGAGTCTGCTTTGTGCCTTTTGTATTTAATTCCGATGATATATCTGTGTTTCATCGTCAATAAGAAGGTCAGAGGGATACAGTAAACCTGAAGTGATGCATCGGAACCTACAACTAGTGTCACAGGAATGGTTCAAATCGTAGACAGTAAGAAGGGTCAGTCTCCTTGTACTTAAGTCTGCATTGTGCCTTTTGTATTTAGTTAAGATGCAATTTCTGTGTTTCATCGTCAATAAGAAGGTCAGCTGGATACAGTAACCCTGAAGTGAAGCATCGGAATCTAAAACTAGTGTCACAGGAATGGTTCAAATCATAGACAGTAAGAAGAGTCAATTTTTTTGTACTTAAGTCGGCATTGTGAATATTCTATTTAATTCCGATGCAATTTCTGTGTTTCATCGTCAATAAGGAAGCCAGAGGGATACAGCAAACCTGAAGTGAAGCATAGGAATCTATAGCTAGTGTCACAGGAAAGGATCCAACATAGACAGTAAGAAGTGTCAGTTTCCTTGAACTTAAGTCGGCATTGTGCCTTTTGTATTTAATTCCGATGCAATTTCTGTGTTTCGTCGTCAATAGGAATGTCCACGGGATACAGTAAACCTGATGTGCAACATCGGAAACTACAACCGGGCTCACAGGAAAGGTTCAAAACATAGACAGCAAGGAGAGCCAGTCTTCTTGTACTTGAGTCGCCATTGTGCATTTTGTATTTAATTCCGATGCAATTTCTGTGTTTCATCGTCAATAAGAAGGTCAGACGGATACAGTAAACCGGAAGCGAAGCATCGGAATCTGTAACTTGTGTCACAGGAATGGTTGAAAACATAGACAGTAAGAAGAGTCAGTTTTGTTGTACTTAAGTCGGCATTGTGCATTTTGTATTTAATTCCGATGCAATTTCTGTGTTTCATCGTCAATAAGAAGGTCCTTGGGATACCGTAAACCTGAAGTGAAGCATCGGAATCTATAACTAGTGTCACAAGAATGTTTCAAAGCATAGGCAGTAAGAAGAGTCAGTCTTCTTGTGCTAAAGTCGCCATTGTGCCTTTTGTATTTAACTCCGATGCAATTTCTGTACTTCATCATCAATAAGAAGGTCAGCTGGATACAGTATACCTGAAGTGCAGCATCTGAATCTATAACTAGTGTCACAGGAATGGTTCAAACCATTGACAGTAAGAAGAGTCAGTCTCCTTGTACTTAAGTCTGCATTGTGCCTTTTGTATTTAGTTAAGATGCAATTTCTGTGTTTCATCGTCAATAAGGAGGTCAGAGAGATACAGTAAACCTGAAGTGAAGCATCGGCATCTAAAACTAGTGTCACTGGAATGGTTCAAAACTCAGACAGTAAGAAGAGTCAGTTTTCTTGTACTGAAGCCGGCATTGTGCCATCTGTATATAATTCCGAAGAAATTTCTTGTTTCATCGTCAATAAGAAGGTCACAGGGATACAGTAAACCTGAGGTGAAGCATCGGAATCTATAACTAGTGCCACAGGAATAGTTCAAAACATAGACAATAAGAAGAGTCAGTTTTCTTGTACTTAAGTCGGCATTGTGCCATCTGTTTATAATTCCGAAGCAATTTCTTGTTTCATCGTCTATAAGATGGTCACAGGGATACAGTAAACCTGAAGTGAAGCATCGGAATCTATAACTAGTGTCACAGGAATGGTTTAAAACATAGGCAGTAAGAAGAACCAGTCTTCTTGTACTTGAGTCGGCATTGTGCCTTTTGTATTTTATTCCAATGAAAGTTCGGTGTGTGATCGTCACTAAGAAGGTCAGGGGGATACAGTAAACCTGAAGTGAAGCATCGGAATCTATAACTAGTGTCACAGGAATGGTTCAAAACATAGACAGTAAGAAGAGTCAGTCTTCTTGTACTTAAGTCTGCATTGTGGCTTTTGTATTTAGTTAAGATGCAATTTCTGTGTTCCATCGTCAATAAGGAGGTCAGAGAGATACAAAAACCTGAAGTGAAGCATCGCAATCTAAAACTAGAGTCACAGGAATTGTTGAAAACGTAGACAGTAGGAAGAGTCAGTCTTCTTGAACTTAAGTCGGGATTGTGCCTTTTGTATTTAATTCCGATGCAATTTCTGTGTTTCATCGTCAATAAGATGGTCAGAGGGATACAGTAAAACTGAAGTGAAGCATCGGAATCTATAACTAGTGTCACAGGAATGGTTCAAATCATAGGCAGTAAGAAGAGTCAGTCTTCTTGTACCTAAGTCGGCATTGTGCCTTTTGTATATAATTCCGATGCAATTTCTGTGTTTCATCGTCAATAAGAAAGTCAGCTGGATACAGTAAACCTGAAGTGAAGCGTCGGAATCTATAACTAGTGTCACAGGAATGGTTGAAATCATAGGCAGTAAGAAGTGCCAGTCTTCTTGTACTTGAGTCGGCATTGTGCTTTTTGCATTTAATTCCGATGAAATTTCTGTGTTTGATCGTCAATAAGAAGGTCAGAGGGATACAGAAAACCTCAAGTGAAGCATCGGAATCTATAACTAGTGCCACAGGAATGATTCAAATCATGGACAATAAGAAGAGTCAGTCTTCTTGTACTTAAGTCGGCATTGTGCTTCTGTATTTAGATAAGATGCAATTTCTGTGTTTCATCGTCAATAAGGAGGTCAGAGGCATACAGTAAACCTGTAGTGAAGCATCGGAATCTAAAACTAGTGCCACAGGAATGGTTCAAAACATAGACAGTAGGAAGAGTCAGTCTTCTTGTACTTCAGTCTGCATTGTGCCTTTTGTATTTAATTCCGATGCTATTTCTGTGTTTCATCGTCAATAAGAAGGTCAGAGGGATACAGTTAAACTGAAGTGAAGCATCGGAATCTATAACTAGTGTCACAGGAATGGTTCAAAACATAGACAGGAAAAAGAGAGAGTTTTCTTGTACTTAAGTCGGTCTTTTGCATTTTCTATTTAATTCCGATGCAATTTCTGTACTTCATCATCAATAAGAATTTCAGCTGGATACAGTATACCTGAAGTGCAGCATCTGAATCTATAACTAGTGTCACAGGAATGGTTCAAACCATAGACAGTAAGAAGAGTCAGTCTCCTTGTACTTAAGTCTGCATTGTGCCTTTTGTAGTTAGTTAAGATGCAATTTCTGTGTTTCATCGTCAATAAGGATGTCAGAGAGATACAGTAAACCTGAAGTGAAGCACCGGCATCTAAAACTAGTGTCACAGGAATGGTTCAAAACTTAGACAGTAGGAAGAGTCAGTCTTCTTGAACTTAAGTCGGCGTTGTGCCTTTTGTATTTAATTCCGATGCAATTTCTGTGTTTCGTCGTCAATAGGAATGTCCACTGGATATAGTAAACCTGATGTGCAACATCGGAAACTACAACCGGGCTCACAGGAAAGGTTCAAAACATAGACAGCAAGGAGAGCCAGTCTTCTTGAACTTAAGTCGGGATTGTGCCTTTTGTATTTAATTCCGATGCAATTTCTGTGTTTCATCGTTAATAAGATGGTCAGAGAGATACAGTAAACCTGTAGTGAAGCATTGGAATCTAAAACTCGTGCCACAGGAATGGTTCAAAACATAGACAGTAGGAAGAGTCAGTCTTCTTGTACATCAGTCTGCATTGTGCCTTTTGTATTTAATTCCGATACAATATCTGTGTTTCATCGTCAATAAGAAGGTCAGAGGGATACAGTTAAACTGAAGTGAAGCATCGGAATCTATAACTAGTGTCACAGGAATGGTTCAAAACATAGACAGAAAGAAGAGTCAGTCTTCTTGTACTAAAGTCGGCATTGTGCCTTTTGTAATTAACTCCGATGCAATTTCTGTGCTTCATCATCAATAAGAAGGTCAGCTGGATACAGTATACCTGAAGTGCAGCATCTGAATCTATAACTAGTGTCACAGGAATGGTTCAAACCATAAACAGTGAGAAGAGTCAGTCTCCTTGTACTTAAGTCTGCATTGTGCCTTTTGTATTTTGTTAAGATGCAATTTCTGTGTTTCATCGTCAATAAGGAGGTCAGAAAGATACAGTAAACCTGAAGTGAAGCATCAGAATCTAAAACTAGTGTCACAGGAATGGTTCAAAGCTTAGACAGTAGGAAGAGTCAGTCTTCTTGAACTTAAGTCGGCGTTGTGCCTTTTGTATTTAATTCCGATGCAATTTCTGTGTTTCATCGTCAATAAGAAGGTAAGAGGGATACAGTAAAGCTGAAGTGAAGCATTGGAATCTGTAATAAGTGTCACAGGAATGGTTCAAAGACATTGACAGTAAGAGGAGTCAGTCTTCTTGTCCCTAAGTCGGCATTGTGCCTTTTGTATATAATTCCGATGCAATATCTGTGTTTCATCGTCAATAAGAAGGTCAGCTAGATTCAATAAACCTGAAGTGAAGCATCGGAATCTATAACTAGTGTCACAGGAATGGTTCAAAACATAGGCAGTAAGAAGAGCCAGTCTTCTTGTACTTGAGTCTGCTTTGTGCCATTTGTATTTAATTCCGATGATATATCTGTGTTTCATCGTCAATAAGATGGTCAGAGGGATACAGTAAACCTGAAGTGATGCATCGGAACCTACAACTAGTGTCACAGGAATGGTTCAAAACGTAGACAGTAAGAAGAGTCAGTCTTCTTGTACTTAAGTCGGCATTGTGCGTTTTGTATATAATTCCGATGCAATTTCTGTGTTTCATCGTCTATAAGGAGGTCTGAGGGATACAGTAAACCTCAAGTGAAGCATCGGAATCTATAACTAGTGTCACAGGAATGGTTCAAAACATAGACAGTAAGAAGAGTCAGTTCTCTTGTACTTAAATCGGCATCGTGCTTTTGTATTTAGTTCCGTTGCAATTTCTGTGTTTCATCGTCAATAAGAAGGTCAGAGGGATACAGTAAACCTGAAGTGAAGCATCGGAATCTATAACTAGTGCTCAGGAATGGTTCAAATCATAGACAGTAAGAAGAGTCAATTTTTATGTACTTAAGTCGGCATTGTGAATATTCTATTTAATTCCGATGCAATTTCTGTGTTTCATCGTCAATAAGGAAGCCAGAGGGTTACAGCAAACCTGAAGTGAAGCATAGGAATCTATAGCTAGTGTCACAGGAAAGGTTCAAACATAGACAGTAAGAAGTGTCAGTTTCCTTGAACTTAAGTCGGCATTGTGCCTTTTGTATTTAATTCCGATGCAATTTCTGTGTTTCGTCGTCAATAGGAATGTCCACGGGATACAGTAAACCTGATGTGCAACATCGGAAACTACAACCGGGCTCACAGGAAAGGTTCAAAACATAGACAGCAAGGAGAGCCAGTCTTCTTGTACTTGAGTCGCCATTGTGCATTTTGTATTTAATTCCGATGCAATTTCTGTGTTTCATCGTCAATAAGAGGGTCAGACGGATACAGTAAACCGGAAGCGAAGCATCGGAATCTGTAACTTGTGTCACAGGAATGGTTCAAAACATAGACAGTAAGAAGAGTCAGTTTTCTTGTACTTAAGCCGGAATGTGCATTTTGTATTTAATTCCGATGCAATTTCTGTGTTTCATCGTCAATAAGAAGGTCCACGGGATGCAGAAAACCTCAAGTGAAGCATCGGAATCTATACCTAGTGCCACAGGAATGATTCAAATCATAGACAATAAGAAGAGTCAGTCTTCTTGTACTTAAGTCGGCATTGTGCTTCTGTATTTAGTTAAGATGCAATTTTTGTGTTTCATCGTCAATAAGGAGGTCAGAGGGATACAGTAAAACTGAAGTGAAGCATCGGAATCTATAACTAGTGTCACAGGAATGGTTCAAATCATAGGCAGTAAGAAGAGTCAGTCTTCTTGTACCTAAGTCGGCATTGTGCCTTTTGTATATAATTCCGATGCAATTTCTGTGTTTCATCGTCAATAAGAAAGTCAGCTGGATACAGTAAACCTGAAGTGAAGCGTCGGAATCTATAACTAGTGTCACAGGAATGGTTGAAATCATAGGCAGTAAGAAGTGCCAGTCTTCTTGTACTTGAGTCGGCATTGTGCTTTTTGCATTTAATTCCGATGAAATTTCTGTGTTTGATCGTCAATAAGAAGGTCAGAGGGATACAGAAAACCTCAAGTGAAGCATCGGAATCTATAACTAGTGCCACAGGAATGATTCAAATCATGGACAATAAGAAGAGTCAGTATTCTTGTACTTAAGTCGGCATTGTGCTTCTGTATTTAGATAAGATGCAATTTCTGTGTTTCATCGTCAATAAGGAGGTCAGAGGCATACAGTAAACCTGTAGTGAAGCATCGGAATCTAAAACTAGTGCCACAGGAATGGTTCAAAACATAGACAGTAGGAAGAGTCAGTCTTCTTGTACTTCAGTCTGCATTGTGCCTTTTGTATTTAATTCCGATGCTATTTCTGTGTTTCATCGTCAATAAGAAGGTCAGAGGGATACAGTTAAACTGAAGTGAAGCATCGGAATCTATAACTAGTGTCACAGGAATGGTTCAAAACATAGACAGGAAAAAGAGAGAGTTTTCTTGTACTTAAGTCGGTCTTTTGCATTTTCTATTTAATTCCGATGCAATTTCTGTACTTCATCATCAATAAGAATTTCAGCTGGATACAGTATACCTGAAGTGCAGCATCTGAATCTATAACTAGTGTCACTGGAATGGTTCAAACCATAGACAGTAAGAAGAGTCAGTCTCCTTGTACTTAAGTCTGCATTGTGCCTTTTGTAGTTAGTTAAGATGCAATTTCTGTGTTTCATCGTCAATAAGGATGTCAGAGAGATACAGTAAACCTGAAGTGAAGCACCGGCATCTAAAACTAGTGTCACAGGAATGGTTCAAAACTTAGACAGTAGGAAGAGTCAGTCTTCTTGAACTTAAGTCGGCGTTGTGCCTTTTGTATTTAATTCCGATGCAATTTCTGTGTTTCGTCGTCAATAGGAATGTCCACTGGATATAGTAAACCTGATGTGCAACATCGGAAACTACAACCGGGCTCACAGGAAAGGTTCAAAACATAGACAGCAAGGAGAGCCAGTCTTCTTGAACTTAAGTCGGGATTGTGCCTTTTGTATTTAATTCCGATGCAATTTCTGTGTTTCATCGTTAATAAGATGGTCAGAGAGATACAGTAAACCTGTAGTGAAGCATTGGAATCTAAAACTCGTGCCACAGGAATGGTTCAAAACATAGACAGTAGGAAGAGTCAGTCTTCTTGTACATCAGTCTGCATTGTGCCTTTTGTATTTAATTCCGATACAATATCTGTGTTTCATCGTCAATAAGAAGGTCAGAGGGATACAGTTAAACTGAAGTGAAGCATCGGAATCTATAACTAGTGTCACAGGAATGGTTCAAAACATAGACAGAAAGAAGAGTCAGTCTTCTTGTACTAAAGTCGGCATTGTGCCTTTTGTAATTAACTCCGATGCAATTTCTGTGCTTCATCATCAATAAGAAGGTCAGCTGGATACAGTATACCTGAAGTGCAGCATCTGAATCTATAACTAGTGTCACAGGAATGGTTCAAACCATAAACAGTGAGAAGAGTCAGTCTCCTTGTACTTAAGTCTGCATTGTGCCTTTTGTATTTTGTTAAGATGCAATTTCTGTGTTTCATCGTCAATAAGGAGGTCAGAAAGATACAGTAAACCTGAAGTGAAGCATCGGAATCTAAAACTAGTGTCACAGGAATGGTTCAAAGCTTAGACAGTAGGAAGAGTCAGTCTTCTTGAACTTAAGTCGGCGTTGTGCCTTTTGTATTTAATTCCGATGCAATTTCTGTGTTTCATCGTCAATAAGAAGGTAAGAGGGATACAGTAAAGCTGAAGTGAAGCATTGGAATCTGTAATAAGTGTCACAGGAATGGTTCAAAGACATTGACAGTAAGAGGAGTCAGTCTTCTTGTCCCTAAGTCGGCATTGTGCCTTTTGTATATAATTCCGATGCAATATCTGTGTTTCATCGTCAATAAGAAGGTCAGCTAGATTCAATAAACCTGAAGTGAAGCATCGGAATCTATAACTAGTGTCACAGGAATGGTTCAAAACATAGGCAGTAAGAAGAGCCAGTCTTCTTGTACTTGAGTCTGCTTTGTGCCATTTGTATTTAATTCCGATGATATATCTGTGTTTCATCGTCAATAAGATGGTCAGAGGGATACAGTAAACCTGAAGTGATGCATCGGAACCTACAACTAGTGTCACAGGAATGGTTCAAAACGTAGACAGTAAGAAGAGTCAGTCTTCTTGTACTTAAGTCGGCATTGTGCGTTTTGTATATAATTCCGATGCAATTTCTGTGTTTCATCGTCTATAAGGAGGTCTGAGGGATACAGTAAACCTCAAGTGAAGCATCGGAATCTATAACTAGTGTCACAGGAATGGTTCAAAACATAGACAGTAAGAAGAGTCAGTTCTCTTGTACTTAAATCGGCATCGTGCTTTTGTATTTAGTTCCGTTGCAATTTCTGTGTTTCATCGTCAATAAGAAGGTCAGAGGGATACAGTAAACCTGAAGTGAAGCATCGGAATCTATAACTAGTGCTCAGGAATGGTTCAAATCATAGACAGTAAGAAGAGTCAATTTTTATGTACTTAAGTCGGCATTGTGAATATTCTATTTAATTCCGATGCAATTTCTGTGTTTCATCGTCAATAAGGAAGCCAGAGGGTTACAGCAAACCTGAAGTGAAGCATAGGAATCTATAGCTAGTGTCACAGGAAAGGTTCAAACATAGACAGTAAGAAGTGTCAGTTTCCTTGAACTTAAGTCGGCATTGTGCCTTTTGTATTTAATTCCGATGCAATTTCTGTGTTTCGTCGTCAATAGGAATGTCCACGGGATACAGTAAACCTGATGTGCAACATCGGAAACTACAACCGGGCTCACAGGAAAGGTTCAAAACATAGACAGCAAGGAGAGCCAGTCTTCTTGAACTTAAGTCGGGATTGTGCCTTTTGTATTTAATTCCGATGCAATTTCTGTGTTTCATCGTTAATAAGATGGTCAGAGAGATACAGTAAACCTGTAGTGAAGCATTGGAATCTAAAACTCGTGCCACAGGAATGGTTCAAAACATAGACAGTAGGAAGAGTCAGTCTTCTTGTACATCAGTCTGCATTGTGCCTTTTGTATTTAATTCCGATACAATATCTGTGTTTCATCGTCAATAAGAAGGTCAGAGGGATACAGTTAAACTGAAGTGAAGCATCGGAATCTATAACTAGTGTCACAGGAATGGTTCAAAACATAGACAGAAAGAAGAGTCAGTCTTCTTGTACTAAAGTCGGCATTGTGCCTTTTGTAATTAACTCCGATGCAATTTCTGTGCTTCATCATCAATAAGAAGGTCAGCTGGATACAGTATACCTGAAGTGCAGCATCTGAATCTATAACTAGTGTCACAGGAATGGTTCAAACCATAAACAGTGAGAAGAGTCAGTCTCCTTGTACTTAAGTCTGCATTGTGCCTTTTGTATTTTGTTAAGATGCAATTTCTGTGTTTCATCGTCAATAAGGAGGTCAGAAAGATACAGTAAACCTGAAGTGAAGCATCGGAATCTAAAACTAGTGTCACAGGAATGGTTCAAAGCTTAGACAGTAGGAAGAGTCAGTCTTCTTGAACTTAAGTCGGCGTTGTGCCTTTTGTATTTAATTCCGATGCAATTTCTGTGTTTCATCGTCAATAAGAAGGTAAGAGGGATACAGTAAAGCTGAAGTGAAGCATTGGAATCTGTAATAAGTGTCACAGGAATGGTTCAAAGACATTGACAGTAAGAGGAGTCAGTCTTCTTGTCCCTAAGTCGGCATTGTGCCTTTTGTATATAATTCCGATGCAATATCTGTGTTTCATCGTCAATAAGAAGGTCAGCTAGATTCAATAAACCTGAAGTGAAGCATCGGAATCTATAACTAGTGTCACAGGAATGGTTCAAAACATAGGCAGTAAGAAGAGCCAGTCTTCTTGTACTTGAGTCTGCTTTGTGCCATTTGTATTTAATTCCGATGATATATCTGTGTTTCATCGTCAATAAGATGGTCAGAGGGATACAGTAAACCTGAAGTGATGCATCGGAACCTACAACTAGTGTCACAGGAATGGTTCAAAACGTAGACAGTAAGAAGAGTCAGTCTTCTTGTACTTAAGTCGGCATTGTGCGTTTTGTATATAATTCCGATGCAATTTCTGTGTTTCATCGTCTATAAGGAGGTCTGAGGGATACAGTAAACCTCAAGTGAAGCATCGGAATCTATAACTAGTGTCACAGGAATGGTTCAAAACATAGACAGTAAGAAGAGTCAGTTCTCTTGTACTTAAATCGGCATCGTGCTTTTGTATTTAGTTCCGTTGCAATTTCTGTGTTTCATCGTCAATAAGAAGGTCAGAGGGATACAGTAAACCTGAAGTGAAGCATCGGAATCTATAACTAGTGCTCAGGAATGGTTCAAATCATAGACAGTAAGAAGAGTCAATTTTTATGTACTTAAGTCGGCATTGTGAATATTCTATTTAATTCCGATGCAATTTCTGTGTTTCATCGTCAATAAGGAAGCCAGAGGGTTACAGCAAACCTGAAGTGAAGCATAGGAATCTATAGCTAGTGTCACAGGAAAGGTTCAAACATAGACAGTAAGAAGTGTCAGTTTCCTTGAACTTAAGTCGGCATTGTGCCTTTTGTATTTAATTCCGATGCAATTTCTGTGTTTCGTCGTCAATAGGAATGTCCACGGGATACAGTAAACCTGATGTGCAACATCGGAAACTACAACCGGGCTCACAGGAAAGGTTCAAAACATAGACAGCAAGGAGAGCCAGTCTTCTTGTACTTGAGTCGCCATTGTGCATTTTGTATTTAATTCCGATGCAATTTCTGTGTTTCATCGTCAATAAGAGGGTCAGACGGATACAGTAAACCGGAAGCGAAGCATCGGAATCTGTAACTTGTGTCACAGGAATGGTTCAAAACATAGACAGTAAGAAGAGTCAGTTTTCTTGTACTTAAGCCGGAATGTGCATTGTGTATTTAATTCCGATGCAATTTCTGTGTTTCATCGTCAATAAGAAGGTCCACGGGATGCAGAAAACCTCAAGTGAAGCATCGGAATCTATACCTAGTGCCACAGGAATGATTCAAATCATAGACAATAAGAAGAGTCAGTCTTCTTGTACTTAAGTCGGCATTGTGCTTCTGTATTTAGTTAAGATGCAATTTTTGTGTTTCATCGTCAATAAGGAGGTCAGAGGCATACAGTAAACCTGTAGTGAAGTATCGGAATCTAGAACTAGTGCCACAGGAATGGTTCAAAACATAGGCAGTAGGAAGAGTCAGTCTTCTTGTACTGCAGTCTGCATTGCGCCTTTTGTATTTAATTCCGATGCAATTTCTGTGTTTCATCGTCAATAAGAAGGTCAGAGGGATACAGTTAAACTGAAGTGAAGCATCGGAATCTATAACTAGTGTCACAGGAATGGTTCAAAACACAGACAGTAAGAAGAGTCAGTCTTCTTGTTCTAAAGTCGGCATTGTGCCTTTTGTATTTAACTCCGATGCAATTTCTGTACTTCATCATAATAAGAAGGTCAGCTGGATACAGTGTACCTGAAGTGCAGCATCTGAATCTATAACTAGTGTCACAGGAATGGTTCAAACCATAGACAGTAAGAAGAGTCAGTTTCATTGTACTTAAGTCTGCATTGTGCCTTTTGTATTTAGTTAAGATGCAATTTCTGTGTTTCATCGTCAATAAGGAGGTCAGAGAGATACAGTAAACCTGAAGTGAAGCATCGGAATCTAAAACTAGTGTCACAGGAATGGTTCAAATCATAGACAGTAAGATGAGTCAATTTTTTTGTACTTAAGTCGGCATTGTGTATATTCTATTTAATTCCGATGCAATTTCTGTGTTTCATCGGCAATAAGGAAGCCAGAGGGATACAGTAAACCTGAAGTGAAGCATCGTAATCTATAACTCGTGTCACAGGAATGGTTCAAAACAGAGACAGTATGAAGAGTCAGTTTTCTTGTACTTAAGTCGGCATTGTGCCTTTTGTATTTAATTCCGATGCAATTTCTGTGTTTCATCGACAATAAGAAGGTCCAAGGGATACAGTAAACCTGAAGTGATGCATCGGAATCTACAACTGGTGTCACAGGAATGGTTCAAAACGTAGACACTAAGAAGAGTCAGTCTTCTTGTACTTAAGTCGGCATTGTGCATTTTGTATTTAAGTCCGATGCAATTCCTGTGTCTTATCGTCAATAAGAAGGTCCGAGGGATACAGTAAATCTAATGTGAAGCATCGTAATCTATAACTAGTGCCGCAGGAATGGTTCAAAACATAGACAGTAAGAAGAGTCAGTTTTCTTGTACTTTAGTCGGCATTGTGCCATCTGTATATAATTCCGAAGCAATTTCTTGTTTCATCGTCAATAAGAAGGTCACAGGAATACAGTAAACCTGAGGTGAAGCATCGGAATCTATAACTAGTGCCACAGGAATGGTTCAAAACATAGGCAGTAAGAAGAGTCAGTTTTCTTGTACTTAAGTCGGCATTGTGCCATCTGATTATAATTCCGAAGCAAATTCTTGTTTCATCGTCAATAAGAAGGTCACAGGGATACGGTAAACCTGAAGTGAAGCATCGGAATCTATAACAAGTGTCACAGGAATGGTTCAAAGCATAGGCAGTAAGAAGAGCCAGTCTTCTTGTACTTGAGTCGGCATTGTGCCTTTTGCATATAATTCCGATGAAATTTCTGTGTTTGATCGTCAATAAGAAGGTCAGAGGGATACAGAAAACCTCAAGTGAAGCATCGGAATCTATAACTAGTGTCACAGGAATGGTTCAAAACATAGACAGTAAGAAGAGTCAGTCTTCTTGTACTTAAGTCTGCATTGTGGCTTTTGTATTTAGTTAAGATGCAATTTCTGTGTTCCATCGTCAATAAGGAGGTCAGAGAGATACAAAAACCTGAAGTGAAGCATCGCAATCTAAAACTAGAGTCACAGGAATTGTTGAAAACGTAGACAGTAGGAAGAGTCAGTCTTCTTGAACTTAAGTCGGGATTGTGCCTTTTGTATTTAATTCCGATGCAATTTCTGTGTTTCATCGTCAATAAGATGGTCAGAGGGATACAGTAAAACTGAAGTGAAGCATCGGAATCTATAACTAGTGTCACAGGAATGGTTCAAATCATAGGCAGTAAGAAGAGTCAGTCTTCTTGTACCTAAGTCGGCATTGTGCCTTTTGTATATAATTCCGATGCAATTTCTGTGTTTCATCGTCAATAAGAAAGTCAGCTGGATACAGTAAACCTGAAGTGAAGCGTCGGAATCTATAACTAGTGTCACAGGAATGGTTGAAATCATAGGCAGTAAGAAGTGCCAGTCTTCTTGTACTTGAGTCGGCATTGTGCTTTTTGCATTTAATTCCGATGAAATTTCTGTGTTTGATCGTCAATAAGAAGGTCAGAGGGATACAGAAAACCTCAAGTGAAGCATCGGAATCTATAACTAGTGCCACAGGAATGATTCAAATCAAGGACAATAAGAAGAGTCAGTCTTCTTGTACTTAAGTCGGCATTGTGCTTCTGTATTTAGATAAGATGCAATTTCTGTGTTTCATCGTCAATAAGGAGGTCAGAGGCATACAGTAAACCTGTAGTGAAGCATCGGAATCTAAAACTAGTGCCACAGGAATGGTTCAAAGCATAGACAGTAGGAAGAGTCAGTCTTCTTGTACTTCAGTCTGCATTGTACCTTTTGTATTTAATTCCGATGCTATTTCTGTGTTTCATCGTCAATAAGAAGGTCAGAGGGATACAGTTAAACTGAAGTGAAGCATCGGAATCTATAACTAGTGTCACAGGAATGGTTCAAAACATAGACAGGAAAAAGAGAGAGTTTTCTTGTACTTAAGTCGGTCTTTTGCATTTTCTATTTAATTCCGATGCAATTTCTGTACTTCATCATCAATAAGAATTTCAGCTGGATACAGTATACCTGAAGTGCAGCATCTGAATCTATAACTAGTGTCACAGGAATGGTTCAAACCATAGACAGTAAGAAGAGTCAGTCTCCTTGTACTTAAGTCTGCATTGTGCCTTTTGTAGTTAGTTAAGATGCAATTTCTGTGTTTCATCGTCAATAAGGATGTCAGAGAGATACAGTAAACCTGAAGTGAAGCACCGGCATCTAAAACTAGTGTCACAGGAATGGTTCAAAACTTAGACAGTAGGAAGAGTCAGTCTTCTTGAACTTAAGTCGGCGTTGTGCCTTTTGTATTTAATTCCGATGCAATTTCTGTGTTTCGTCGTCAATAGGAATGTCCACTGGATATAGTAAACCTGATGTGCAACATCGGAAACTACAACCGGGCTCACAGGAAAGGTTCAAAACATAGACAGCAAGGAGAGCCAGTCTTCTTGAACTTAAGTCGGGATTGTGCCTTTTGTATTTAATTCCGATGCAATTTCTGTGTTTCATCGTTAATAAGATGGTCAGAGAGATACAGTAAACCTGTAGTGAAGCATTGGAATCTAAAACTCGTGCCACAGGAATGGTTCAAAACATAGACAGTAGGAAGAGTCAGTCTTCTTGTACATCAGTCTGCATTGTGCCTTTTGTATTTAATTCCGATACAATATCTGTGTTTCATCGTCAATAAGAAGGTCAGAGGGATACAGTTAAACTGAAGTGAAGCATCGGAATCTATAACTAGTGTCACAGGAATGGTTCAAAACATAGACAGAAAGAAGAGTCAGTCTTCTTGTACTAAAGTCGGCATTGTGCCTTTTGTAATTAACTCCGATGCAATTTCTGTGCTTCATCATCAATAAGAAGGTCAGCTGGATACAGTATACCTGAAGTGCAGCATCTGAATCTATAACTAGTGTCACAGGAATGGTTCAAACCATAAACAGTGAGAAGAGTCAGTCTCCTTGTACTTAAGTCTGCATTGTGCCTTTTGTATTTTGTTAAGATGCAATTTCTGTGTTTCATCGTCAATAAGGAGGTCAGAAAGATACAGTAAACCTGAAGTGAAGCATCAGAATCTAAAACTAGTGTCACAGGAATGGTTCAAAGCTTAGACAGTAGGAAGAGTCAGTCTTCTTGAACTTAAGTCGGCGTTGTGCCTTTTGTATTTAATTCCGATGCAATTTCTGTGTTTCATCGTCAATAAGAAGGTAAGAGGGATACAGTAAAGCTGAAGTGAAGCATTGGAATCTGTAATAAGTGTCACAGGAATGGTTCAAAGACATTGACAGTAAGAGGAGTCAGTCTTCTTGTCCCTAAGTCGGCATTGTGCCTTTTGTATATAATTCCGATGCAATATCTGTGTTTCATCGTCAATAAGAAGGTCAGCTAGATTCAATAAACCTGAAGTGAAGCATCGGAATCTATAACTAGTGTCACAGGAATGGTTCAAAACATAGGCAGTAAGAAGAGCCAGTCTTCTTGTACTTGAGTCTGCTTTGTGCCATTTGTATTTAATTCCGATGATATATCTGTGTTTCATCGTCAATAAGATGGTCAGAGGGATACAGTAAACCTGAAGTGATGCATCGGAACCTACAACTAGTGTCACAGGAATGGTTCAAAACGTAGACAGTAAGAAGAGTCAGTCTTCTTGTACTTAAGTCGGCATTGTGCGTTTTGTATATAATTCCGATGCAATTTCTGTGTTTCATCGTCTATAAGGAGGTCTGAGGGATACAGTAAACCTCAAGTGAAGCATCGGAATCTATAACTAGTGTCACAGGAATGGTTCAAAACATAGACAGTAAGAAGAGTCAGTTCTCTTGTACTTAAATCGGCATCGTGCTTTTGTATTTAGTTCCGTTGCAATTTCTGTGTTTCATCGTCAATAAGAAGGTCAGAGGGATACAGTAAACCTGAAGTGAAGCATCGGAATCTATAACTAGTGCTCAGGAATGGTTCAAATCATAGACAGTAAGAAGAGTCAATTTTTATGTACTTAAGTCGGCATTGTGAATATTCTATTTAATTCCGATGCAATTTCTGTGTTTCATCGTCAATAAGGAAGCCAGAGGGTTACAGCAAACCTGAAGTGAAGCATAGGAATCTATAGCTAGTGTCACAGGAAAGGTTCAAACATAGACAGTAAGAAGTGTCAGTTTCCTTGAACTTAAGTCGGCATTGTGCCTTTTGTATTTAATTCCGATGCAATTTCTGTGTTTCGTCGTCAATAGGAATGTCCACGGGATACAGTAAACCTGATGTGCAACATCGGAAACTACAACCGGGCTCACAGGAAAGGTTCAAAACATAGACAGCAAGGAGAGCCAGTCTTCTTGTACTTGACTCGCCATTGTGCATTTTGTATTTAATTCCGATGCAATTTCTGTGTTTCATCGTCAATAAGAGGGTCAGACGGATACAGTAAACCGGAAGCGAAGCATCGGAATCTGTAACTTGTGTCACAGGAATGGTTCAAAACATAGACAGTAAGAAGAGTCAGTTTTCTTGTACTTAAGCCGGAATGTGCATTTTGTATTTAATTCCGATGCAATTTCTGTGTTTCATCGTCAATAAGAAGGTCCACGGGATGCAGAAAACCTCAAGTGAAGCATCGGAATCTATACCTAGTGCCACAGGAATGATTCAAATCATAGACAATAAGAAGAGTCAGTCTTCTTGTACTTAAGTCGGCATTGTGCTTCTGTATTTAGTTAAGATGCAATTTTTGTGTTTCATCGTCAATAAGGAGGTCAGAGGGATACAGTAAAACTGAAGTGAAGCATCGGAATCTATAACTAGTGTCACAGGAATGGTTCAAATCATAGGCAGTAAGAAGAGTCAGTCTTCTTGTACCTAAGTCGGCATTGTGCCTTTTGTATATAATTCCGATGCAATTTCTGTGTTTCATCGTCAATAAGAAAGTCAGCTGGATACAGTAAACCTGAAGTGAAGCGTCGGAATCTATAACTAGTGTCACAGGAATGGTTGAAATCATAGGCAGTAAGAAGTGCCAGTCTTCTTGTACTTGAGTCGGCATTGTGCTTTTTGCATTTAATTCCGATGAAATTTCTGTGTTTGATCGTCAATAAGAAGGTCAGAGGGATACAGAAAACCTCAAGTGAAGCATCGGAATCTATAACTAGTGCCACAGGAATGATTCAAATCATGGACAATAAGAAGAGTCAGTCTTCTTGTACTTAAGTCGGCATTGTGCTTCTGTATTTAGATAAGATGCAATTTCTGTGTTTCATCGTCAATAAGGAGGTCAGAGGCATACAGTAAACCTGTAGTGAAGCATCGGAATCTAAAACTAGTGCCACAGGAATGGTTCAAAACATAGACAGTAGGAAGAGTCAGTCTTCTTGTACTTCAGTCTGCATTGTGCCTTTTGTATTTAATTCCGATGCTATTTCTGTGTTTCATCGTCAATAAGAAGGTCAGAGGGATACAGTTAAACTGAAGTGAAGCATCGGAATCTATAACTAGTGTCACAGGAATGGTTCAAAACATAGACAGGAAAAAGAGAGAGTTTTCTTGTACTTAAGTCGGTCTTTTGCATTTTCTATTTAATTCCGATGCAATTTCTGTACTTCATCATCAATAAGAATTTCAGCTGGATACAGTATACCTGAAGTGCAGCATCTGAATCTATAACTAGTGTCACAGGAATGGTTCAAACCATAGACAGTAAGAAGAGTCAGTCTCCTTGTACTTAAGTCTGCATTGTGCCTTTTGTAGTTAGTTAAGATGCAATTTCTGTGTTTCATCGTCAATAAGGATGTCAGAGAGATACAGTAAACCTGAAGTGAAGCACCGGCATCTAAAACTAGTGTCACAGGAATGGTTCAAAACTTAGACAGTAGGAAGAGTCAGTCTTCTTGAACTTAAGTCGGCGTTGTGCCTTTTGTATTTAATTCCGATGCAATTTCTGTGTTTCGTCGTCAATAGGAATGTCCACTGGATATAGTAAACCTGATGTGCAACATCGGAAACTACAACCGGGCTCACAGGAAAGGTTCAAAACATAGACAGCAAGGAGAGCCAGTCTTCTTGAACTTAAGTCGGGATTGTGCCTTTTGTATTTAATTCCGATGCAATTTCTGTGTTTCATCGTTAATAAGATGGTCAGAGAGATACAGTAAACCTGTAGTGAAGCATTGGAATCTAAAACTCGTGCCACAGGAATGGTTCAAAACATAGACAGTAGGAAGAGTCAGTCTTCTTGTACATCAGTCTGCATTGTGCCTTTTGTATTTAATTCCGATACAATATCTGTGTTTCATCGTCAATAAGAAGGTCAGAGGGATACAGTTAAACTGAAGTGAAGCATCGGAATCTATAACTAGTGTCACAGGAATGGTTCAAAACATAGACAGAAAGAAGAGTCAGTCTTCTTGTACTAAAGTCGGCATTGTGCCTTTTGTAATTAACTCCGATGCAATTTCTGTGCTTCATCATCAATAAGAAGGTCAGCTGGATACAGTATACCTGAAGTGCAGCATCTGAATCTATAACTAGTGTCACAGGAATGGTTCAAACCATAAACAGTGAGAAGAGTCAGTCTCCTTGTACTTAAGTCTGCATTGTGCCTTTTGTATTTTGTTAAGATGCAATTTCTGTGTTTCATCGTCAATAAGGAGGTCAGAAAGATACAGTAAACCTGAAGTGAAGCATCGGAATCTAAAACTAGTGTCACAGGAATGGTTCAAAGCTTAGACAGTAGGAAGAGTCAGTCTTCTTGAACTTAAGTCGGCGTTGTGCCTTTTGTATTTAATTCCGATGCAATTTCTGTGTTTCATCGTCAATAAGAAGGTAAGAGGGATACAGTAAAGCTGAAGTGAAGCATTGGAATCTGTAATAAGTGTCACAGGAATGGTTCAAAGACATTGACAGTAAGAGGAGTCAGTCTTCTTGTCCCTAAGTCGGCATTGTGCCTTTTGTATATAATTCCGATGCAATATCTGTGTTTCATCGTCAATAAGAAGGTCAGCTAGATTCAATAAACCTGAAGTGAAGCATCGGAATCTATAACTAGTGTCACAGGAATGGTTCAAAACATAGGCAGTAAGAAGAGCCAGTCTTCTTGTACTTGAGTCTGCTTTGTGCCATTTGTATTTAATTCCGATGATATATCTGTGTTTCATCGTCAATAAGATGGTCAGAGGGATACAGTAAACCTGAAGTGATGCATCGGAACCTACAACTAGTGTCACAGGAATGGTTCAAAACGTAGACAGTAAGAAGAGTCAGTCTTCTTGTACTTAAGTCGGCATTGTGCGTTTTGTATATAATTCCGATGCAATTTCTGTGTTTCATCGTCTATAAGGAGGTCTGAGGGATACAGTAAACCTCAAGTGAAGCATCGGAATCTATAACTAGTGTCACAGGAATGGTTCAAAACATAGACAGTAAGAAGAGTCAGTTCTCTTGTACTTAAATCGGCATCGTGCTTTTGTATTTAGTTCCGTTGCAATTTCTGTGTTTCATCGTCAATAAGAAGGTCAGAGGGATACAGTAAACCTGAAGTGAAGCATCGGAATCTATAACTAGTGCTCAGGAATGGTTCAAATCATAGACAGTAAGAAGAGTCAATTTTTATGTACTTAAGTCGGCATTGTGAATATTCTATTTAATTCCGATGCAATTTCTGTGTTTCATCGTCAATAAGGAAGCCAGAGGGTTACAGCAAACCTGAAGTGAAGCATAGGAATCTATAGCTAGTGTCACAGGAAAGGTTCAAACATAGACAGTAAGAAGTGTCAGTTTCCTTGAACTTAAGTCGGCATTGTGCCTTTTGTATTTAATTCCGATGCAATTTCTGTGTTTCGTCGTCAATAGGAATGTCCACGGGATACAGTAAACCTGATGTGCAACATCGGAAACTACAACCGGGCTCACAGGAAAGGTTCAAAACATAGACAGCAAGGAGAGCCAGTCTTCTTGTACTTGAGTCGCCATTGTGCATTTTGTATTTAATTCCGATGCAATTTCTGTGTTTCATCGTCAATAAGAGGGTCAGACGGATACAGTAAACCGGAAGCGAAGCATCGGAATCTGTAACTTGTGTCACAGGAATGGTTCAAAACATAGACAGTAAGAAGAGTCAGTTTTCTTGTACTTAAGCCGGAATGTGCATTGTGTATTTAATTCCGATGCAATTTCTGTGTTTCATCGTCAATAAGAAGGGTCCACGGGATGCAGAAAACCTCAAGTGAAGCATCGGAATCTATACCTAGTGCCACAGGAATGATTCAAATCATAGACAATAAGAAGAGTCAGTCTTCTTGTACTTAAGTCGGCATTGTGCTTCTGTATTTAGTTAAGATGCAATTTTTGTGTTTCATCGTCAATAAGGAGGTCAGAGGCATACAGTAAACCTGTAGTGAAGTATCGGAATCTAGAACTAGTGCCACAGGAATGGTTCAAAACATAGGCAGTAGGAAGAGTCAGTCTTCTTGTACTGCAGTCTGCATTGCGCCTTTTGTATTTAATTCCGATGCAATTTCTGTGTTTCATCGTCAATAAGAAGGTCAGAGGGATACAGTTAAACTGAAGTGAAGCATCGGAATCTATAACTAGTGTCACAGAATGGTTCAAAACACAGACAGTAAGAAGAGTCAGTCTTCTTGTTCTAAAGTCGGCATTGTGCCTTTTGTATTTAACTCCGATGCAATTTCTGTACTTCATCATAATAAGAAGGTCAGCTGGATACAGTGTACCTGAAGTGCAGCATCTGAATCTATAACTAGTGTCACAGGAATGGTTCAAACCATAGACAGTAAGAAGAGTCAGTTTCATTGTACTTAAGTCTGCATTGTGCCTTTTGTATTTAGTTAAGATGCAATTTCTGTGTTTCATCGTCAATAAGGAGGTCAGAGAGATACAGTAAACCTGAAGTGAAGCATCGGAATCTAAAACTAGTGTCACAGGAATGGTTCAAATCATAGACAGTAAGATGAGTCAATTTTTTTGTACTTAAGTCGGCATTGTGTATATTCTATTTAATTCCGATGCAATTTCTGTGTTTCATCGGCAATAAGGAAGCCAGAGGGATACAGTAAACCTGAAGTGAAGCATCGTAATCTATAACTCGTGTCACAGGAATGGTTCAAAACAGAGACAGTATGAAGAGTCAGTTTTCTTGTACTTAAGTCGGCATTGTGCCTTTTGTATTTAATTCCGATGCAATTTCTGTGTTTCATCGACAATAAGAAGGTCCAAGGGATACAGTAAACCTGAAGTGATGCATCGGAATCTACAACTGGTGTCACAGGAATGGTTCAAAACGTAGACACTAAGAAGAGTCAGTCTTCTTGTACTTAAGTCGGCATTGTGCATTTTGTATTTAAGTCCGATGCAATTCCTGTGTCTTATCGTCAATAAGAAGGTCCGAGGGATACAGTAAATCTAATGTGAAGCATCGTAATCTATAACTAGTGCCGCAGGAATGGTTCAAAACATAGACAGTAAGAAGAGTCAGTTTTCTTGTACTTTAGTCGGCATTGTGCCATCTGTATATAATTCCGAAGCAATTTCTTGTTTCATCGTCAATAAGAAGGTCACAGGAATACAGTAAACCTGAGGTGAAGCATCGGAATCTATAACTAGTGCCACAGGAATGGTTCAAAACATAGGCAGTAAGAAGAGTCAGTTTTCTTGTACTTAAGTCGGCATTGTGCCATCTGATTATAATTCCGAAGCAAATTCTTGTTTCATCGTCAATAAGAAGGTCACAGGGATACGGTAAACCTGAAGTGAAGCATCGGAATCTATAACAAGTGTCACAGGAATGGTTCAAAGCATAGGCAGTAAGAAGAGCCAGTCTTCTTGTACTTGAGTCGGCATTGTGCCTTTTGCATATAATTCCGATGAAATTTCTGTGTTTGATCGTCAATAAGAAGGTCAGAGGGATACAGAAAACCTCAAGTGAAGCATCGGAATCTATAACTAGTGCCACAGGAATGATTCAAATCATTGGCAATAAGAAGAGTCAGTCTTCTTGTACTTAAGTCGGCATTGTGCTTCTGTATTTAGTTAAGATGCAATTTTTGTGTTTCATCGTCAATAAGGAGGTCAGAGGCACACTGTAAACCTGTAGTGAAGTATCGGAATCTAAAACTAGTGCCACAGGAATGGTTCAAAACATAGGCAGTAGGAAGAGTCAGTCTTCTTGTACTTCAGTCTGCATTGTGCCTTTTGTATTTAATTCCGATGCAATTTCTGTGTTTCATCGTCAATAAGAAGGTCAGAGGGATACAGTTAAACTGAAGTGAAGCATCGGAATCTATAACTAGTGTCACAGGAATGGTTCAAAACATAGACAGTAGGAAGAGTCAGTCCTCTTGTACTAAAGTCGGCATTGTGCCTTTTGTGTTTAACTCCGATGCAATTTCTGTACTTCATCATCAATAAGAAGGTCAGCTGGATACAGTATACCTGGAGTGCAGCATCTGAATCTATAACTAGTGTCACAGGAATGGTTCAAACCATAGACAGTAAGAAGAGTCAGTCTCCTTGTACTTAAGTCTGCATTGTGCCTTTTGTATTTAGTTAAGATGCAATTTCTGTGTTTCATCGTCAATAAGGAGGTCAGAGAGATACAGTAATCCTGAAGTGAAGCATCGGAATCTAAAACTAGTGTCCCAGGAATGGTTCAAATCATAGACAGTAAGAAGAGTCAATTTTTTTGTACTTAAGTCGGCATTGTGAATATTCTATTTAATTCCGATGCAATTTCTGTGTTTCATCGTCAATAAGGAAGCCAGAGGGATACAGTAAACCTGAAGTGAAGCATCGGAATCTATAACTAGTGTCACAGGAATGGTTCAAAACATAGACAATATGAAGAGTCAGTTTTCTTGTACTTAAGTCGGCATTGTGCCTTTTGTATTTAATTCCGATGCAATTTCTGTGTTTCATCGTCAAAAAGGAGGTCCGAGGGATACATTAAACCTGAAGTGAAGCATCGGAATCTAAAATAAGTGTCACAGGAATGGTTCTAAACATAGACAGTAGGAAGAGGCAGTCTTCTTATACTTCAGTCGGCATTGTGCTTTTTGTATTTAATTCCGATCCAATTTCTGTGTTTCATCGTCAATAAGAAGGTCAGAGGGATACAGTAAAACTGAAGTGAAGCATCGGAATCAATTGCTAGTGTCACAGGATTGTTTCAAAACATAGACATTAGCATGAGTCAGTCTACTTGTACTAATGTCGGCATTGTGCCTTTTGTATTTAATTCCGATGCAATATCTGTGCTTCATCATCAATAAGAAGGTCAGCTGGATACAGGATACCTGAAGTGCAGCCTCTGAATCTATAACTAGTGTCACAGGAATGATTCAAACCAAAGACAGTAAGAATAGTCAGTCTTCTTGAACTTAAGTCGGCATTGTGCCTTTTGTATTTAATTATGATGCAATTTCTGTAATTCATCGACAATAAGAAGGTCCAAGGGATACAGTAAACCTGAAGTGATGCATCGGAATCTACAACTAGTGTCACAGGAATGGTTCAAAACGTAGACAGTAAGAAGAGTCAGTCTTCTTGTACTTAAGTGGACATTGTGCATTTTGTATTTAAGTCCGATGCAATTTCTGTGTTTTATCGTCAATAAGAAGGTCCGAGGGATACAGCAAACCTAATGTGAAGCATCGTAATCTATAACTAGTGCCGCAGGAATGGTTCAAAACATAGACAGTAAGAAGAGTCAGTTTTCTTGTACTTTAGTCTGCATTGTGCCATCCGTATGTAGTTCCGAAGCAATTTCTTGTTTCATCGTCAATAAGAAGGTCACAGGGATACAGTAAACCTGAGGTGAAGCATCGGAATCTATAACTAGTGCCACAGGAATGGTTCAAAACATAGGCAGTAAGAAGAGTCAGTTTTCTTGTACTTAAGTCGGCATTGTGCCATCTGTTTATAATTCCGAAGCAATTTCTTGTTTCATCGTCAATAAGAAGGTCACACGGATACGGTAAACCTGAAGTGAAGCATCGGAGTCTATAACTAGTGTCACAGGAATGGTTCAAAACATAGGCAGTAAGAAGAACCAGTCTTCTTGTACTTGAGTCAGCATTGTGACTTTTGTATTTTATTCCGATGTAAGTTCGGTCTGTGATCGTCACTAAGAAGGTCAGAGGGTTACAGTAAACATAAAGTGAAGCATCGGAATCTATAACTAGTGTCACAGGAATGGTTCAAAACATAGACAGTAAGAAGAGTCAGTCTTCTTGTACATATGTCTGCATTGTGGCTTTTGTATTTAGTTAAGATGCAATTTCTGTGATCCATCGTCAATAAGAAGGTCAGAGGGATACAGTTAAACTGAAGTGAAGCATCGGAATCTAAAACTAGTGTCACAGGAATGATTCAAAACATAGACAGTAAAAAGGGTCAGTCTTCTTGTACTTAAGTCTGCATTGTGGCTTTTGTATTTAGTTAAGATGCAATTACTGTGTTCCATCGACAATAAGGAGGTCAGAGAGATACAAAAACCTGAAGTGAAGCATCGCAATCTAAAACTAGAGTCACAGGAATTGTTCAAAACGTAGACAGTAGGAAGAGTCAGTCTTCTTGAACTTAAGTCGGGATTGTGCCTTTTGTATTTAATTCCGATGCAATTTCTGTGTTTCATCGTCAATAAGAAAGTCAGCTGGATACAGTAAACCTGAAGTGAAGCGTCGGAATCTAAAACTAGTGTCACAGGAAAGGTTCAAATCATAGACAGTAAGAAGAGTCAATTTTTTTGTACTTAAGACGGCATTGTGAATAATCTATTTAATTCCGATGCAATTTCTGTGTTTCATCGTCAATAAGGAAGCCAGAGGGATACAGTAAACCTGAAGTGAAGCATCGGAATCTATAACTAGTGTCACAGGAATGGTTCAAAACATAGACAGTAAGAAGAGTTAGTTTTCTTGTACTTAAGTCGGCATTGTGCCTTTTGTATTTAATTCCGATGCAATTTCTGTGTTTCATCGTCAAAAAGGAGGTCCGAGGGATACAGTAAACCTGAAGTGAAGCATCGGAATTTAAAATAAGTGTAACAGGAATGGTTCTAAACATAGACAGTAGGAAGAGGCAGTCTTCTTGTACATCAGTCGGCATTGTGCTTTTTGTATTTAATTCCGATGGAATTTCTGTGTTTCATCGTCAATAAGAAGGTCAGAGGGATACAGTAAAACCGAAGTGAAGAATCGGAATCAATTACTAGTGTCACAGGAATGGTTCAAAACATAGACATTAGGAAGAGTCAGTCTTCTTGTACTAAAGTCGGCATTGTGCCTTTTGTATTTAATTCCGATGCAATTTCTGTGCTTCATCATAAATAAGAAGGTCAGCTGGATACAGTATACCTGAAGTGCAGCCCCTGAATCTATAACTAGTGTCACAGGAATGGTTCAAACTATAGACAGTAAGAAGAGTCAGTCTTCTTGAACTTAAGTCGGCATTGTGCCTTTTGTATTTAATTATGATGCAATTTCTGTAATTCATCGACAATAAGAAGGTCCAAGGGATACAGTAAACCTGAAGTGATGCATCGGAATCTACAACTAGTGTCACAGGAATGGTTCAAAACGTAGACTGTAAGAAGAGTCGGTCTTCTTGTACTTAAGTCGGCATTGTGCGTTTTGTATATTATTCCGATGCAATTTCTGTGTTTCATCGTTTATAAGAAGGTCAGAGGGATACAGTAAACCTGAAGTGAAGCATCGGAATCTATAACTAGTGTCACAGGAATGGATCAAAACATAGACAGTAAGAAGAGTCAGTTTTCTTGTACTTAAGTCGGCATTGTGCCTTTTGTATTTAATTCCGATGCAATTTCTGTGCTTCATCGTCAATAAGAAGGTCAGAGGGATACAGTAAACCTGAAGTGAAGCATCGGAATCTATAACTAGTGTCACAGGAATGGTTCAAAACATAGACAGTAAGAAGAGTCAATTTTTTTGTACTTAAGTCGGCATTGTGAATATTCTATTTAATTCCGATGCAATTTCTGTGTTTCATCGTCAATAAGGAAGCCAGAGGGATACAGTAAACCTGAAGTGAAGCATCGGAATCAATAGCTAGTGTCACAGGAAGGGTTCAAACATAGACAGTAAGAAGTGTCAGTTTCCTTGAACTTAAGTCGGCATTGTGCCTTTTGTATTCAATTTCGATGCAATTTCTGTGTTTCGTCGTCAATAGGAGTGTCCACGGTATACAGTAAACCTGATGTGCAACAACGGAAACTACAACCGGGCTCACAGGAAAGGTTCAAAACATAGACAGCAAGGAGAGCCTGTCTTCTTGTACTTGGGTCGGCATTGTGCATTTTGTATTTAATTCCGATGCAATTTCTGTGTTTCATCGTCAATAAGAAGGTCAGACGGAAACAGTAAACCGGAAGTGAAGCATCGGAATCTATAACTAGTGTCACAGGAATGGTTCAAAACATAGACAGTAAGAAGAGTCAGTTTTCTTGTACTTAAGTCGGCATTGTGCCTTTTGTATTTAATTCCGATGCAATTTCTGTGTTTCATCGTCAATAAGAAGGTCCACGGGATACAGTAAACCTGAAGTGAAGCATCGGAAACTATAACTAGTGTCACAGGAATGGTTCAAAACATAGACAGTAAGAAGGGTCACTTTTCTTGTACTTAAGTCGGCATTGTGCTTTTTCTATTTAATTCCGATGCAAGTTCTGTGTTTCATCGTCATTAAGAAGGTCAGAGGGATACAGTAAACCTGAAGTGAAGCATCGGAATTTATAACTAGTGTCACAGGAATGGTTCAAAACATAGACAGTAAGAAGTGTCGGTTTTCTTGTACTTAAGTCGGCATTGTGCTTTTTGTATTCAATTCCGATGCAATTTCTGCTTCTCGTCGTCAATAAGAAGGTTCACGGGAAACAGTAAACCCGAAGTGAAGCATCGGAATCTACAACCGGTCTCACAGGAAAGGTTCAAAACATAGACAGTAAGAAGAGCTAGTCTTCTTGCACTTGAGTCGGCATTGTGCCTTTTGTATTTAATTCCGATGCAATTTCTGTGTTTCATCGTCCATCAGAAGGTCAGAGGGATACAGTAAACCTGAAGTGAAGCATCGGAATCTATAACTAGTGTCACAGGAATGGTTCAAATCATAGACAGAAAGAAGAGTCCGTTTTCTTGTAATTAAGTCGGCATTGGACCTTTTGAGTTTAATTTCGATGCACATTCTGTGTTTCTTCGTCAATAAGAAGGTCAGAGGGATACGGTAAACCTGAAGTGAAGCATCGTAATCTATAACTAGTGTCACAGGAATGGTTCAAATCATAGACAGTAAGAAGAGTCCGTTTTCTTGTACTTAAGTCGGCATTGTGGCTTTTGTATTTAATCCCGATGCAATATCTATATTTCACCATCTATAAGAAAGTCAGAGGGATACATTAAACCTGAAGTGAATCATCGGAATCTAAAACCGGTCTCACAGGAAAGGTTCAAATCACAGACAGTAAGAAGAGCCAGTCTTCTTGTACTTGAGTCGGCATTGTGCCTTTTGTATTTAATTCCGATGCAATATCTGTGTTTCATCGTCAATAAGAAGATCAGAGGGATACAGTAAACCTAATGTGAAGCATCGGAATCTATAACTAGTGTCACAGAAATGGTTAAAAACATAGACAATAAGAAGAGTCAGTTTTCTTGTACTTATGTCGGCATTGTGCCTTTTGAATTTAATTCCGATGCAATTTCGGTGTTTCATTGTCATTATGGAGGTCAGAGGGATACAGTAAACCTGAAGTGAAGGATCAGAATCTATAACTAGTGTCACTGGAATGGTTCAAACCATAGACAGTAAGAAGGGTCAGTTTTCTTGTAGTTAAGTGGGCATTGTGCCCATTCTATTTAATTCCGATGCAATTTCTGTGCTTCGGCGTCAATAAGAAGGTCCAAGGGATACCGTAAACCTGAAGTGAAGCATCGGAATCAAAAACCGGGCTCACAGGAAAGGTTCAAAACATAGACAGTAAGAAGAGCCAGTCTTCTTGTACTTGAGTCGGCATTGTGCATTTTGCATTTAATTCCGATGCAATTTCTGTGTTTCATCGTCAATAAGAAAGTCAGAGGGATACAGTAAACCTGAAGTCAAGCATCGGAATCTATAACTAGTGTCACAGGAATGGTTCAAAACATAGGCAGTAAGAAGAGCCAGTCTTCTTGCACGTGAGTCGGTATTGTGCCTCTTGTATTTAATTCCGATGAAATTTCTGTGTCTGATCGTCAATAAGATGGTCAGAGGGATACAGTAAACCTGAAGTGAAGCATCGGAATCTATAACTAGTGTCACAGGAATGGTTCAAAGCATAGACAATAAGAAGAGTCAATCTTCTTGTACTTAAGTCTGCACTGTGCCTTTTGTAATTAGTTAAGGTGCAATTTCTGTGTTTCATCGTCAATAAGGAGGCCCGAGGGATACAGTAAACCTGAAGTGAAGCATCGGAATTTAAAACAAGTGTCACTGGAATGGTTCTAAACATAGACAGTAGGAAGAGTCAGTCATCTTGTACTTCAGTCGGCATTGTGCCTTTTGTATTTAATTCCGATGCAATTTCTGTGTTTCTTTGTCAATAAGAAAGTCAGAGGGATACAGTAAAATTGAAGTGAAGCATCGGAATCAATTACTAGTGTCACAGGAATGGTTCAAAACATAGACAGTAAGAAGAGTCAGTCTTCTTGTACTAAAGTCGGCATTGTGCCTTTTGTATTTAATTCCGATGCAATTTCTGTGCTTCATCATCAATAAGAAGGTCAGCTGGATACAGCATACCTGTAGTGCAGCCTCTGAATCTATAACTAGTGTCACAGTAATGGTTCAAACCATAGACAGTAAGAAGAGTCAGTCTTCTTGAACTTAAGCCGGCATTGTGCCTTCTGTATATAATTCCGAAGCAATTTCTGTGTTTCATCGTCAATAAGAAGGTCAGAGGGATACAGTAAACCTGAAGTGAAGCATCGGAATCTATAACTAGTGTCACAGGAATGGTTCAAAACATAGACAGTAAGAAGAGTCAATTTTTTTGTACTTAAGTCGGCATTGTAAATATTCTATTTAATTCCGATGCAATTTCTGTGTTTCATCGTCAATAAGGAGGCCAGAAGGATACAGTAAACCTGAAGTGAAGCATCGGAATCTATAACTAGTGTCACAGGAAAGGTTCAAACATAGACAGTAAGAAGTGTCAGTTTCCTTGAACTTAAGTCGGCATTGTGCATTTTGTATTTAATTCCGATGCAATTTCTGTGTTTCGTCGTCAATGGGAATGTCCACGGGATACAGTAAACCTGATGTGCAACATCGGAAACTACAACCGGTCTCACAGAAAAGGTTCAAAACATAGACAGCAAGAAGTGCAAGTCTTCTTTTACTTGTGTCGGCATTGTGCATTTTGTATTTAATTCCGATGCAATTTCAGTGTTTCATCGTCAATAAGAAGGTCAGACGGATACATTAAACCTGAAGTGGAGCATCGGAATCTATAACTAGTGTCACAGGAATGGTTCAAACCATAGACAGAAAGAAGGGTCACTTTCCTTGTACTTATGTCGGCATTGTGCCTTTTCTATTTAATTCCGATGCAATTTCTGTGCTTCATCATCAATAAGAAGGTCAGCTGGATACAGTATACCTGAAGTGCAGCCTCTGCATTTATAACTAGTGTCACAGGAATGGCTCAAACCATAGACAATAAGAAGAGTCAGTCCTCTTGTACTTAAGTCTGCATTGTGCCTTTTGTAATTAGTTAAAATGCAATTTCTGTGTTTCATCGTCAATAAGAAGGTCCAAGGGATACAGTAAACCTGAAGTGAAGCTTCGGAATCTATAACTAGTGTCACAGGAATGGTTCAAAGCATAGACAGTAAGAGGAGCCAGTCTTCTTGTACTTAAGTCGGCATTGTATCTTCTGTATATAATTCCGAAGCAATTTCTGTGTTTCATCGTCAATAATAAGGTCACAGGGATACAGAAAACCTGAAGTGAAGCATCGGAATCTATAACTAGTGTCACTGGAATGGTTCAAAACATAGACTGTAAGAAGAGTCAGTTTTCTTGTACTTAAGTCGGCATTCTGCCTCTTGTATTTAATTCCGATGCAATTTTTGTGTTTCATCATCAATGAGAAGGTCAGAGGGATACAGTAAACCTGAAGTGAAGCATCGGAATCTATAACTAGTGTCACAGGAATGGTTCAAAACATAGACAGTAAGAAGAGTCAGTTTTTTTGTACTTAAGTCGGCATTGTGAATATTCTATTTAATTCCGATGCAATTACTGTGTTTCATCGTGAATAAGGAGGCCAGAGGGATACAGTAAACCTGAAGTGAAGCATCGGAATCTATAACTAGTGTCACAGGAAAGGTTCAAAAATAGACAGTAAGAAGTGTCGGTTTTCTTGTACTTAAGTCGGCATTGTGCTTTTTGTATTCAATTCCGATGCAATTTCTGCTTTTCGTCGTCAATAAGAAGGTTCACGGGATACAGTAAATCTGAAGTGGAGCTTCGGAATCTAAAACCGGTCTCACAGGAAAGGTTCAAAGCATAGACAGTAAGAAGAGCCAGTATTCTTGTACTTGAGTCGGCTTTGTGCCTTTTGTATTTGATTCCTATGCTATTGCTGTGTTTCCTCATCAATAAGAAGGTCAGAGGGATACAGTAAACCCGAATTGAAGCATCGGATTCTATAACTAGTGTCACAGGAATGGTTAAAAACATAGACAGTAAGAAGGGTCAGTTTTCTTGTACTTAAGTCGGCATTGTGCCTTCTGTATATAATTCCGAAGCAATTTCTGTGTTTCATCGTCAACAAGAAGGTCACAGGAATACAGTAAACCTGAAGTGAAGCATCGGAAACTATAACTAGTGTCACAGGAATGGTTCAAAACATAGACAGTAAGAAGAGTCAGTTTTCTTGTACTTAAGTCGGTATTGTACCTTTTGCATTTAATTCCGATGCAATTTCTGTGTTTCATCGTCATTATGGAGGTCAGAGGGATACAGTAAACCTGAAGTGAAGCATCGGAATCTATAACTAGTGTCACAGGAATGGCTCAAACCATAGACAGTAAGAGGAGTCAGTTTTCTTGTACTTAAGTCGGCATTGTGCCTATTCTATTTAATTCCGATGTAATTTCTGTGCTTCGGCGTCAATAAGAAGGTCCATGGGATACCGTAAACCTGAAGTGAAGCATCGAAATCTGAAACCGGGCTCACAGGAAAGGTTCGAAACATAGACAGTAAGAAGAGCCAGTCTTCTTGTACTTGAGTCGGCATTGTGCCTTTTGCATTTAATTCCGATGCAATTTCTGTGTTTCATCGTCAATAAGAAAGGCAGAGGGATACAGTAAACCTGAAGTGAAGCATCGGAATCTATAACTAGTGTCACAGGAATGGTTCGAAACATAGGCAGTAAGAAGAGCCAGTCTTCTTGTACTTGAGTCGGTATTGTGCCTTTCGTATTTAATTCCGATGAAATTTCTGTGTTTGATCGTCAATAAGAAGGTCAGAGGGATACAGTAATTCTAAAGTGAAGCATCGGAATCTATAACTAGTGTCACAGGAATGGTTCAAAGCATAGACATTAAGAAGAGTCAGTATTCTTGTACTTAAGTCTGTATTGTGCCTTTTGTAATTAGTTAAGATGCAATTTCTGTGTTTCAACGTCAATAAGGAGGCCCGAGGGATACAGTAAACCTGAAGTGAAGCATCGGAATTTAAAACAAGTGTCACTGGATTGGTTCTAAACATAGACAGTAGGAAGTGTCAGTCTTCTTGTACTTCAGTCGGCATTGTGCCTTTTGTATCTAATTCCGATGCAATTTCTGTATTTCATCGTCAATAAGAAGGTCCAAGGGATACAGTAAACCTGAAGTGATGCATCGGAATCTATAACTAGTGTCACAGGAATGGTTCAAGACGTAGACAATAAGAAGAATCAGTCTTCTTGTACTTAAGTCGGCATTGTGCGTTTTGTATATGATTCCAATGCAATTTCTGTGTTTCATCGTCTATAAGAAGCTCAGAGGGATACAGTAAACCTGAAGTGAAACATCGGAATCTATAACTAGTGTCACAGGAATGGTTCAAGGCATAGACAGTAAGAGGCGTCAGTCTTCTTGTTCCTAAGTCGGCATTGTGCCTTTTGTATATAATTCCGATGCAATTTCTGTGTTTCATCGTCAATAAGAAGGTCAGAGGGATACAGTTAAACTGAAGTGATGCATCAGAATCTATAACTAGTGTCACAGGAATTTTTCAAAACATAGACAGTAAGAAGAGTCAGTTTTCTTGTACTTAAGTCGGCATTGTGCCTTTTGTATTTAATTCCGATGCAATTTCTGTGTTTCATCGTTAATAAGGAGGCCAGATGGATACAGCAAAACCTGAAGTGAAGCATCGGAATTTAAAACTAGTGTCACAGGAATGGTTCAAGACATAGACAGTAAGAGGCGTCAGTCTTCTTGTTCCTAAGTCGGCATTGTGCCTTTTGTATATAATTCCGATGCAATTTCTGTGTTTCATCGTCAATACGAAGGTCAGAGGGATACAGTTAAACTGAAGTGAAGCATCAGAATCTATAACTAGTGTCACAGGAATGGTTCAAAACATAGACAGTAAGAAGAGTCAGTCTTCTTGTACTTAAGTCGGCTTTGTGCCTTTTGTATTTAATTATGATGCAATTTCTGTGTTTCATCGTCAATAAGAAGGTCCAAGAAATACAGTAAACCTTAGGTGAAGCATCGGAATCTATAACTAGTGTCAAAGGAATGGTTCAAAGACATAGGCAGTAGCAAGAGTCAGTCTTCTTGTACTTAAGTCGGCATTGTACATTTTGTATTTAATTCCGATACAATTTCTGTGTTTCATCGTCAATAAGAAGGTCAGAGGGATACAGTAAACCTAATGTGAAGTATCGGAATCTATAACTAGTGTCACAGGAATGGTTAAAAACATAGACAGCAAGAAGAGTCAGTTTTCGTGTACTTATGTCGGCATTGTGCCTTCTGTATATAATTCCGAAGCAATTTCTGTGTTTCATCGTCAATAAGAAGGTCACAGGGATACAGTAAACCTGAAGTGAAGCATCGGAATCTATAACTAGTGTTACAGAAATGGTTCAAGACATAGACAGTAAGAAGAGTCAGTTTTCTTGTACTTTAGTGGGCATTGTGACTTTAATTTTTAATTCCGATGCAATATCTGTGTTTCATCGTCAATAAGAATGTCAGAGGGATACATTAAACCTGAAGTGAAGCATCGGAATCTATGACTACTGTCACAGGAATGGATCAAAACATAGACAGTAAGAAGAGTTAGTTTTCTTGTATTTAAGTCGGCATTGTGCCTATTCTATTTAATTCCGATGCAATTTCTGTGTTTCGCATCAACAAGAAGGTCCAAGGGATACGGTAAATCTGAGGTGAAGCTTCGGAATCTAAAACCGGTCTCACAGGAAAGGTTCAAAACATAGACAATAAGAGGAGTCAATTTTCTTGTACTTAAGTCGGCAATGTGCCTTTTCTATTTAATTCCAATGCAATTTCTGTGTTTCATCGTCAATAAGAAGGTAAGAGGGATACAGTAAACCTGATGTGAAGCATCGGAATCTATAACTAGTGTCACAGGAATGCTTCAAAATTTAGACAGTAAGAAGTGTCAGCTTTCTTGTACTTGAGACGGCATTGTGCGTTTTGTATTCAATTCCGATGCAATATCTGCTTTTCGTCGTCAAAAAGAAGGTCAACGGGATACAGTAAACCAGAAGTGAAGCATCGGAATCTAAAACCGGTTTCACAGGAAAGGTTCAAAGCATAGACAGTAAGAAGAGCCAGTCATCTTGTACTTGAGTCGGTACTGTGCCTTTTGTATCTAATTCCGATGCAATTTCTGTGTTTCATCGTCAATAAGAAAGTCAGAGGGATACAGTAAACCTGAAGTGAAGCATCGGAAACTACAACTAGTGTCACAGGAATGGTTCAAAACATAGGCTGTAAGAAGAGCCAGTCTTCTTGTACTTAAGTCGGCATTGTGCATTTTGTATTTAATTCCGATGCAATTACTGTGTTTCATCGTCAATAAGAAGGTCAGAGGGATACAGTAAAACTAAAGTGAAGCATCGGAATCTATACCTAGTGTCAAAGGAATGGTTCAAAAACATAGGCAGTAGGAAGAGTCAGTCTTCTTGTAATTAAGTCGGCATTGTGCATTTTGTATTTAATTCCGATGCAATTTCTGTGTTTCATCGTCAATAAGAAGGTCAGAGGGATACAGTAAACCTAATGTGAAGTATCGGAATCTATAACTAGTGTCACATAAATGGTTAAAAACATAGGCTGTAAGAAGAGCCAGTCTTCTTGTACTTGAGTCGGTATTGTGACTTTTGTATTTAATTCCGATGAAATTTCTGTGTTTGGTCGTCAATAAGAAGGTCAGCTGGATACAGTAAACCTGAAGTGAAGCATCGGAATCTATAACTAGTGTCACAGGAATGGTTGAAAGCATAGACAATAAGAAGAGTCAGTCTTCTTGTACTTAAGTCAGCATTGTGCTTTTGTATTTAAGTAAGATGCAATTTCTGTGTTTCATCGTCCATAAGGAGGGCCGAGGGATACAGTAAACCTGAAGTGAAGCATCGGAATTTAAAACTAGTGTCACAGGAATGGTTCAAGACATAGACAGTAAGAGGCGTCAGTCTTCTTGTACCTAAGTCGGCATTGTGCCTTTTGTATACAATTCCGATGCAATTTCTGTGTTTCATCGTCAATAAGAAGGTCAGAGAGATACAGTAAACCTGTAGTGAAGCAGCGGAATCTAAAACTAGTGACACAGGAATGGTTCAAAACTTAGACAGTAGGAAGAGTCAGTCATATTGAACTTATGTCGGCATTGTGCCGTTTGTATTCAATTCCAATGCAATTTCTGTGTTTCATCGTCAACAAGAAGGTAAGAGGGATACAGTAAACCTGAAGTGAAGCATCGGAAACTATAACTAGTGTCACAGGAATGGTTCAAAACATAGGCTGTAAGAAGAGCCAGTCTTCTTGTACTTGAGTCGGCATTGTGCCTTTTGTATTTAATTCCGATGAAATTTCTGCGTTTGATCGTCAATATGAAGGTCAGAGGGATACAGTAAACCTGAAGTGAAGCATCGGCGTTTATAACTAGTGTCACAGGAATGGTTCAAAACATAGACAGTAAGAGGAGCCAGTCTTCTTTTACTCGAGTCGGCATTGTGCCTTTTGTATTTAATTCCGATGCAATTTCTGTGTTTCATCGTCAATAAGGAGGCCAGAGGGATACAGTAAACCTGAAGTGAAGCATCGGAATCTATAACTAGTGTCACAGGAAAGGTTCAAACATAGACAGTAAGAAGTGTCAGTTTCCTTGAACTTAAGTCGGCATTGTGCATTTTGTATTTAATTCCGATGCAATTTCTGTGTTTCGTCGTCAATGGGAATGTCCACGGGATACAGTAAACCTGATGTGCAACATCGGAAACTACAACCGGTCTCACAGAAAAGGTTCAAAACATAGACAGCAAGAAGTGCAAGTCTTCTTTTACTTGTGTCGGCATTGTGCATTTTGTATTTAATTCCGATGCAATTTCAGTGTTTCATCGTCAATAAGAAGGTCAGACGGATACATTAAACCTGAAGTGGAGCATCGGAATCTATAACTAGTGTCACAGGAATGGTTCAAACCATAGACAGAAAGAAGGGTCACTTTCCTTGTACTTATGTCGGCATTGTGCCTTTTCTATTTAATTCCGATGCAATTTCTGTGCTTCATCATCAATAAGAAGGTCAGCTGGATACAGTATACCTGAAGTGCAGCCTCTGCATTTATAACTAGTGTCACAGGAATGGCTCAAACCATAGACAATAAGAAGAGTCAGTCCTCTTGTACTTAAGTCTGCATTGTGCCTTTTGTAATTAGTTAAAATGCAATTTCTGTGTTTCATCGTCAATAAGAAGGTCCAAGGGATACAGTAAACCTGAAGTGAAGCTTCGGAATCTATAACTAGTGTCACAGGAATGGTTCAAAGCATAGACAGTAAGAGGAGCCAGTCTTCTTGTACTTAAGTCGGCATTGTATCTTCTGTATATAATTCCGAAGCAATTTCTGTGTTTCATCGTCAATAATAAGGTCACAGGGATACAGAAAACCTGAAGTGAAGCATCGGAATCTATAACTAGTGTCACTGGAATGGTTCAAAACATAGACTGTAAGAAGAGTCAGTTTTCTTGTACTTAAGTCGGCATTCTGCCTCTTGTATTTAATTCCGATGCAATTTTTGTGTTTCATCATCAATGAGAAGGTCAGAGGGATACAGTAAACCTGAAGTGAAGCATCGGAATCTATAACTAGTGTCACAGGAATGGTTCAAAACATAGACAGTAAGAAGAGTCAGTTTTTTTGTACTTAAGTCGGCATTGTGAATATTCTATTTAATTCCGATGCAATTACTGTGTTTCATCATGAATAAGGAGGCCAGAGGGATACAGTAAACCTGAAGTGAAGCATCGGAATCTATAACTAGTGTCACAGGAAAGGTTCAAAAATAGACAGTAAGAAGTGTCGGTTTTCTTGTACTTAAGTCGGCATTGTGCTTTTTGTATTCAATTCCGATGCAATTTCTGCTTTTCGTCGTCAATAAGAAGGTTCACGGGATACAGTAAATCTGAAGTGGAGCTTCGGAATCTAAAACCGGTCTCACAGGAAAGGTTCAAAGCATAGACAGTAAGAAGAGCCAGTATTCTTGTACTTGAGTCGGCTTTGTGCCTTTTGTATTTGATTCCTATGCTATTGCTGTGTTTCCTCATCAATAAGAAGGTCAGAGGGATACAGTAAACCCGAATTGAAGCATCGGATTCTATAACTAGTGTCACAGGAATGGTTAAAAACATAGACAGTAAGAAGGGTCAGTTTTCTTGTACTTAAGTCGGCATTGTGCCTTCTGTATATAATTCCGAAGCAATTTCTGTGTTTCATCGTCAATAAGAAGGTCACAGGAATACAGTAAACCTGAAGTGAAGCATCGGAAACTATAACTAGTGTCACAGGAATGGTTCAAAACATAGACAGTAAGAAGAGTCAGTTTTCTTGTACTTAAGTCGGTATTGTACCTTTTGCATTTAATTCCGATGCAATTTCTGTGTTTCATCGTCATTATGGAGGTCAGAGGGATACAGTAAACCTGAAGTGAAGCATCGGAATCTATAACTAGTGTCACAGGAATGGCTCAAACCATAGACAGTAAGAGGAGTCAGTTTTCTTGTACTTAAGTCGGCATTGTGCCTATTCTATTTAATTCCGATGTAATTTCTGTGCTTCGGCGTCAATAAGAAGGTCCATGGGATACCGTAAACCTGAAGTGAAGCATCGAAATCTGAAACCGGGCTCACAGGAAAGGTTCGAAACATAGACAGTAAGAAGAGCCAGTCTTCTTGTACTTGAGTCGGCATTGTGCCTTTTGCATTTAATTCCGATGCAATTTCTGTGTTTCATCGTCAATAAGAAAGGCAGAGGGATACAGTAAACCTGAAGTGAAGCATCGGAATCTATAACTAGTGTCACAGGAATGGTTCGAAACATAGGCAGTAAGAAGAGCCAGTCTTCTTGTACTTGAGTCGGTATTGTGCCTTTCGTATTTAATTCCGATGAAATTTCTGTGTTTGATCGTCAATAAGAAGGTCAGAGGGATACAGTAATTCTAAAGTGAAGCATCGGAATCTATAACTAGTGTCACAGGAATGGTTCAAAGCATAGACATTAAGAAGAGTCAGTATTCTTGTACTTAAGTCTGTATTGTGCCTTTTGTAATTAGTTAAGATGCAATTTCTGTGTTTCAACGTCAATAAGGAGGCCCGAGGGATACAGTAAACCTGAAGTGAAGCATCGGAATTTAAAACAAGTGTCACTGGATTGGTTCTAAACATAGACAGTAGGAAGTGTCAGTCTTCTTGTACTTCAGTCGGCATTGTGCCTTTTGTATCTAATTCCGATGCAATTTCTGTATTTCATCGTCAATAAGAAGGTCCAAGGGATACAGTAAACCTGAAGTGATGCATCGGAATCTATAACTAGTGTCACAGGAATGGTTCAAGACGTAGACAATAAGAAGAATCAGTCTTCTTGTACTTAAGTCGGCATTGTGCGTTTTGTATATGATTCCAATGCAATTTCTGTGTTTCATCGTCTATAAGAAGCTCAGAGGGATACAGTAAACCTGAAGTGAAACATCGGAATCTATAACTAGTGTCACAGGAATGGTTCAAGGCATAGACAGTAAGAGGCGTCAGTCTTCTTGTTCCTAAGTCGGCATTGTGCCTTTTGTATATAATTCCGATGCAATTTCTGTGTTTCATCGTCAATAAGAAGGTCAGAGGGATACAGTTAAACTGAAGTGATGCATCAGAATCTATAACTAGTGTCACAGGAATTTTTCAAAACATAGACAGTAAGAAGAGTCAGTTTTCTTGTACTTAAGTCGGCATTGTGCCTTTTGTATTTAATTCCGATGCAATTTCTGTGTTTCATCGTTAATAAGGAGGCCAGATGGATACAGCAAAACCTGAAGTGAAGCATCGGAATTTAAAACTAGTGTCACAGGAATGGTTCAAGACATAGACAGTAAGAGGCGTCAGTCTTCTTGTTCCTAAGTCGGCATTGTGCCTTTTGTATATAATTCCGATGCAATTTCTGTGTTTCATCGTCAATACGAAGGTCAGAGGGATACAGTTAAACTGAAGTGAAGCATCAGAATCTATAACTAGTGTCACAGGAATGGTTCAAAACATAGACAGTAAGAAGAGTCAGTCTTCTTGTACTTAAGTCGGCTTTGTGCCTTTTGTATTTAATTATGATGCCATTTCTGTGTTTCATCGTCAATAAGAAGGTCCAAGAAATACAGTAAACCTTAGGTGAAGCATCGGAATCTATAACTAGTGTCAAAGGAATGGTTCAAAGACATAGGCAGTAGCAAGAGTCAGTCTTCTTGTACTTAAGTCGGCATTGTACATTTTGTATTTAATTCCGATACAATTTCTGTGTTTCATCGTCAATAAGAAGGTCAGAGGGATACAGTAAACCTAATGTGAAGTATCGGAATCTATAACTAGTGTCACAGGAATGGTTAAAAACATAGACAGCAAGAAGAGTCAGTTTTCGTGTACTTATGTCGGCATTGTGCCTTCTGTATATAATTCCGAAGCAATTTCTGTGTTTCATCGTCAATAAGAAGGTCACAGGGATACAGTAAACCTGAAGTGAAGCATCGGAATCTATAACTAGTGTTACAGAAATGGTTCAAGACATAGACAGTAAGAAGAGTCAGTTTTCTTGTACTTTAGTGGGCATTGTGACTTTAATTTTTAATTCCGATGCAATATCTGTGTTTCATCGTCAATAAGAATGTCAGAGGGATACATTAAACCTGAAGTGAAGCATCGGAATCTATGACTACTGTCACAGGAATGGATCAAAACATAGACAGTAAGAAGATTTAGTTTTCTTGTATTTAAGTCGGCATTGTGCCTATTCTATTTAATTCCGATGCAATTTCTGTGTTTCGCATCAACAAGAAGGTCCAAGGGATACGGTAAATCTGAGGTGAAGCTTCGGAATCTAAAACCGGTCTCACAGGAAAGGTTCAAAACATAGACAATAAGAGGAGTCAATTTTCTTGTACTTAAGTCGGCAATGTGCCTTTTCTATTTAATTCCAATGCAATTTCTGTGTTTCATCGTCAATAAGAAGGTAAGAGGGATACAGTAAACCTGATGTGAAGCATCGGAATCTATAACTAGTGTCACAGGAATGCTTCAAAATTTAGACAGTAAGAAGTGTCAGCTTTCTTGTACTTGAGACGGCATTGTGCGTTTTGTATTCAATTCCGATGCAATATCTGCTTTTCGTCGTCAAAAAGAAGGTCAACGGGATACAGTAAACCAGAAGTGAAGCATCGGAATCTAAAACCGGTTTCACAGGAAAGGTTCAAAGCGTAGACAGTAAGAAGAGCCAGTCATCTTGTACTTGAGTCGGCACTGTGCCTTTTGTATCTAATTCCGATGCAATTTCTGTGTTTCATCGTCAATAAGAAAGTCAGAGGGATACAGTAAACCTGAAGTGAAGCATCGGAAACTACAACTAGTGTCACAGGAATGGTTCAAAACATAGGCTGTAAGAAGAGCCAGTCTTCTTGTACTTAAGTCGGCATTGTGCATTTTGTATTTAATTCCGATGCAATTACTGTGTTTCATCGTCAATAAGAAGGTCAGAGGGATACAGTAAAACTAAAGTGAAGCATCGGAATCTATACCTAGTGTCAAAGGAATGGTTCAAAAACATAGGCAGTAGGAAGAGTCAGTCTTCTTGTAATTAAGTCGGCATTGTGCATTTTGTATTTAATTCCGATGCAATTTCTGTGTTTCATCGTCAATAAGAAGGTCAGAGGGATACAGTAAACCTAATGTGAAGTATCGGAATCTATAACTAGTGTCACATAAATGGTTAAAAACATAGGCTGTAAGAAGAGCCAGTCTTCTTGTACTTGAGTCGGTATTGTGACTTTTGTATTTAATTCCGATGAAATTTCTGTGTTTGGTCGTCAATAAGAAGGTCAGCTGGATACAGTAAACCTGAAGTGAAGCATCGGAATCTATAACTAGTGTCACAGGAATGGTTGAAAGCATAGACAATAAGAAGAGTCAGTCTTCTTGTACTTAAGTCAGCATTGTGCTTTTGTATTTAAGTAAGATGCAATTTCTGTGTTTCATCGTCCATAAGGAGGGCCGAGGGATACAGTAAACCTGAAGTGAAGCATCGGAATTTAAAACTAGTGTCACAGGAATGGTTCAAGACATAGACAGTAAGAGGCGTCAGTCTTCTTGTACCTAAGTCGGCATTGTGCCTTTTGTATATAATTCCGATGCAGTTTCTGTGTTTCATCGTCAATAAGGATGTCAGAGAGATACAGTTAACCTGAAGTGTAGCATCGGAATCTAAAACTAGTCTCACAGGAATGGTTCAAATCTTAGACAGTACCAAGAGTCAGTCTTCTTGAACTTAAGTCGGCATTGTGCATTTATATTTAATTGCGATGCAATTTCTGTGTTTCATCGTCAATAAGAAGGTCAGAGGGATACAGTAAAACTGAAGTGAAGCATCGGAATCTGTAACTAGTGTCACAGGAATGGATCAAAACATAGACAGTAAGAGGAGTCAGTCTTCTTGTTCCTAAGTCAGCATTGTGCCTTTTGTATATAATTCCGATGCAATTTCTGTGTTTCATCGTCAATAAGAAGCACAGCTGGATACAGTATACCTAAAGTGAAGCATCGGAATCAATTACTAGCGTCACAAGAATGGGTGAAATCATAGGCAGTAAGAAGAGCCAGTCCTCTTGTACTTGAGTCGGCATTGTGCCTTTTGTATTTAATTCCGATGCAATTTCTGTGTTTGATCGTCAATAAGAAGGTCAGAGGGATACAGTAAACCTGAAGGGAAGCATCGGAATCTATAACTAGTGTTACAGGTATTGTTCAAAGCATAGACAGTAAGAAGAGTCAGTCTTCTTGTACTTAAGTGTGCATTGTGCCTTTTGTAATTAGATAAGATCCAATTTCTGTATTTCATCGTCAATAAGGAGGTAAGAGAGATACAGTAAACCTGAAGTGAAGCATCGGAATCTAAAATTAGTGTCACAGGAATGGTTCAAATCTTAGACAGTAGGAAGAGTCAGTCTTCTTGAACTTAAGTCGGCATTGTTCCTTTTGTATTTATTTCCGAAGCAATTTCTGTGTTTCATCGTCAATAAGAAGGTAAGATGGATACAGTAAAACTGAAGTGAAGCATCGGAATCTATAACTAGTGTCACAGGAATGGTTCAAACCATAGACAGTAAGAGGAGTCATTCTTCTTGTTCCTAAGTCGGCATTGTGCCCTTTGTATATAATTCCTATGCAAGTTCTGTGTTTCATCGTCAATAAGAAGGTCAGCTGGATACAGTAAACCTGAAGTGAAGCATCGGAATCTATAACTAGTGTCACAGGAATGGTTCAAAGCATAGACAATAGGAAGAGTCAGTCTTCTTGTATTTAATTCGGCATTGTGCTTTTGTATTTAAGTAAGATGCAATTTCTGTGTTTCATCGTCAATAAGGAGGTCCGAGGGATACAGTAAACCTGAAGTGAAGCATCGGAATCAATAACTAGTGTCACAGGAATGATTCAAAACATAGACAGTAAGAAGAGTCAGTTTTCTTATACTTAAGTCAGCATTGTGATTTTGTATTTAATTCCTATGCAATTGTTGTGTTTCATCGTCAATAAGAAGGCCAGAGGGATACAGTAAACCTAATGTGAAGTATCGGAATCTATAACTAGTGTCACAGGAACGGTTCAAAACATAGACATGAAGAAGAGTCTGTTTTCTTGTACTTAAGACGGCATGGTGTCTTTTGTATTTAATTCCGATGCAATTTCTGTGTTTCATCGTCAATAAGAAGGTAAGAGGGTACAGTAAACCTGAAGTGAAGCATCGGAATCTATAACTAGTGTCACAGCAATGCTCCAAAACATAGACAGTAAGAAGTGTCAGTTTTCTTGTACTTGAGTCGGCATTGGGCTTTTTGTATTCAATTCCGATGCGATTTCTGCTTTTCGTCGTCAATAAGGAGGTCCACGGGACACAGTAAGCCCGGAGTGAAGAATCGGAATCTAAAACCGGTCTCACAGGAAAGGTTCAAAACATAGACAGTGAGAAGAGCCATTCTTCTTGTACTTGAGTCGGTATTGTGCCTTTTGTATTTAATTCCGAGGAAATTTCTGTGTTTGATTGTCAACAAGAGTGTCAGAGGGATACAGTAAACCTGAAGTGAAGCATCGGAATTTATAATTAGTGTCACAGGAATGGTTCAAAGCATAGACAATAAGAAGAGCCAGTCTTCTTGTACTTAAGTCTGCATTATGCCTTTTGTAATTAGATAAGATCCAATTTCTGTGTTTCATCGTCAATAAGGAGGTAAGAGAGATACAGTGAACCTGAAGTGAAGCATCGGAATCTAAAACTAGTGTCACAGGAATGGTTCAAATCTTAGACAGTAGGAAGAGTCAGTCTTCTTGAACTTAAGTCGGCATTGTGCCTTTTGTATTTATTTCCGATGCAATTTCTGTGTTTCATCGTCAATAAGAAGGTAAGATGGATACAGTAAAACTGAAGTGAAGCATCGGAATCTATAACTAGTGTCACAGGAATGGTTCAAACCATAGACAGTAAGAGGAGTCATTCTTCTTGTTCCTAAGTCGGCATTGTGCCCTTTGTATATAATTCCTATGCAAGTTCTGTGTTTCATCGTCAATAAGAAGGTCAGCTGGATACAGTAAACCTGAAGTGAAGCATCGGAATCTATAACTAGAGTCACAGGAATGGTTCAAACATAGGCAGTAAGAAGAGCCAGTCATCTTGTACTTGAGTCGGTGTTGTGCCTTTTGTATTTAATTCCGATGAAATTTCTGTGTTTGATCGTCAATAAGGAGGTCAGAGGGATACAGTAAACCTGAAGTGAAGCATCGGAATCAATAACTAGTGTCACAGGAATGGTTCAAAGCATAGGCAATAAAAAGAGTCAGTCTTCTTGTACTTATGTCTGCATTGTGCCTTTTGTACTTAGTTAAGATGCAATTTCTGTGATTCATCGTCAATAAGAAGTTCAGCTGGATACAGTAAACCTGAATTGCAGCAGCGGAATCTATAACTAGGGTCACAGGAATGGTTCAAAGCATAGACAATTAGAAGAGCCAGACTTCTTGTACGTAAGTCTGCATTGTGCCTTTTGTATTTAGCTAAGATGCAATTTCTGTGTTTCATCGTCAATAAGGAGGTCAGAGAGATGCAGTAAACTTGAAGTGAAGCATCGGAATCTAAAACTAGTGTCACAGGAATGGTTCAAAACTTAGACAGTAGTAAGAGTCAGTGTTGTTGGACTTAAGTCGGCATTGTCCCTTTTGTATTTAATTCCGATGCAATTTTTGTGTTTCATCGTCAATAAGAAGGTCAGAGGGATACAGTAAAACTCAAGTGAAGCATCGGAATCTATAACTAGTGTCACAGGAATGGTTCAAATCATAGACAATAAGAAGAGTCAGTCTGCTTGTACTTAAGTCGGCATTGTGCTTTTGTATTTAATTAGGAAAGGTTCAAAACATAGACAGTAAGAAGAGCCAATCTTCTTGTACTTGAGTCGGCATTGTGCCTTTTGTATTAAATTCCGATGCAATTTCTGTGTTTCATCGTTTATAAGAAGGTCAGAGGGATACAGTAAACACGAAGTGAAGCATCGGAATCTATAACTAGTGTCTCAGGAATGGTTCAAAACATAGACAGTAAGATGAGTCCGTTTTCTTGTAATTAAGTCGGCATTGTGCCTTTTGAGTTTAATTCCGATGCACTTTCTGTATTTCATCGTCAATAAGAAGGTCTGAGGGATACAGTAAACCTGAAGTGAAGCCTCGGAATCTATAACTAGTGTCACAGGAATGGTTCAAAACATAGACAGTAAGAAGAGTCCGTTTTCTTGTACTTAAGTCGGCATTGTGCCTTTTGTATTTAATCCCGATGCAATTTCTACGTTCCATCGTCAACAAGAAGGTCAGAGGGATACAGTAAACCTGAAGTGAAGCATCAGAATCTAAAACCGGTCTCACAGGAATGGTTCAAAACATAGACAGTAAGATGAACCAGTCTTCTTGTACTTGAGTCGGCATTGTGCCTTTTGTATTTAATTCCGATGCAATTTCTGTGTTTCATCGTCAATAAGCAGGTCAGAGGGATACAGTAAACCTGAAGTGAAGCATCGGAATCTATAACTAGTGTCACAGCAGTGGTACAAGACATAGACAGTAGGAAGAGTCAGCCCTCTTGTACTTAAGTCGGCATTCGGAATCTATAAATAGTGTCACAGGGATGGTTAAAAACATAGACAGTAAGAAGAGTCAGTTATCTTGTACTTAAGTCGGCATTGTGCCTTCCGTATATAGTTCCGAAGCAATTTCTCTGTTTCATCGTCAATAAGAAGGTCACAGGGATACATTAAACGTGAAGTGAAGCATCGGAATCTATAACTAGTGTCACAGGAATGGTTCAAAACATAGACAGTAAGAGGAGTCAGTCTTCTTGTTCCTAAGTCGGCATTGTGCCTTTTGTATATAATTCCGATGGAATTTCTGTGTTTCATCGTCAATAAGATGGTCAGGTGGATACAATAAACTTGAAGTGAAGCATCGGAATCTATAACTAGTCTCACAGGAATGGTTCAAACCATAGGCAGTAAGAAGAGCCAGTCCTCTTGTTCTTGAGTCGGCATTGTGCCATTTGTATTTAATTCCGATGAAATTTCTGTGTTTGATCGTCCATAAGAAGGTCAGAGGGATACAGTAACGCTGAAGTGAAGCATTGGAATCTATAACTAGTGTCACAGGAATGGTTCAAAGCATAGACAATAGGAAGAGTCAGTCTTCTTGTATTTAATTCGGCATTGTGCTTTTGTATTTAAGTAAGATGCAATTTCTGTGTTTCATCGTCAATAAGGAGGTCCGAGGGATACAGTAAACCTGAAGTGAAGCATCGGAATCAATAACTAGTATCACAGGAATGATTCAAAACATAGACAGTAAGAAGAGTCAGTTTTCTTATACTTAAGTCAGAATTGTGATTTTGTATTTAATTCCGATGCAATTTCTGTGTTTCATCGTCAATAAGAAGGTCACAGGGATACAGTAAACCTGAAGTGAAGCATCGGAATCTAGAACTAGTGTCACAGGAATGGTTCAAAACATAGACAATAAGAAGAGTCAGTTTTCTTGCACTTAAGTCGGCATTGTGCCTTTGCAATTTAGTTCCGATCCAATTTCTGTGTTTCTTCGTCAATAAGAAGGTCAGAGGGAAACACTAAACCTGAAGTGAAGCATCGGAATCTGTAACTAGTGTCTCAGGAATGGTTCAAAACATAGACCGTAAGAAGTGTCAGTTTTCTTGTACTTAAGTTGGCATTGTGCCTTTTGTACTCAATTCCGATGCAATTTCTGCTTTTCGTCGTCAATAAGAAGGTCCACGGGATACAGTAAACCTGAAGTGAAGCATCGGAATCTAAAACCGATCTCACAGGAAATGTTCAAAAAATAGACAGTAAGAAGAGCCAGTTTTCTTGTACTTGAGTCGGCATTGTCCTTTTGTATTTAATTAAGACGCAATTTCTCTGTTTCATTGTCAAGAAGGAGGTCAGAGGGATACAGTAAACCTGAAGTGAAGCATCGGAATTTAAAACTAGTGTCACAGGAATGGATCAAAACATAGACAGTAGGAAGAGTCAGTCTACTTCTACGTCAGTCGGCATTGTGCCTTTTGTTTTTAATTCCCATGCAATTTCTGTGTTTCATCGTCAATTAGAAGGTCAGAGGGATACAGTAAAACTGAAGCGAAGCATCGGAATCTATAACTAGTGTCATAGGAATGGTTCAAACATAGACAGTAAGAAGAGTCAGTTTTCTTGTACTAAAGTCGGCATTGTGCCTTTTGTATTTAACTCCTATGCAATATCTGTGCTTCATCATCAATAAGAAGGTCAGATTGATACAGTATACCTGAAGTGCAGCATCTGAATCTATAACAAGTGTCACAGGAATGGTTCAAACCATAGACAGTAAGAAGAGTCAGTCTTCTTGTACTTAAGTCTGCATTGTGCCTTTTGCATTTAATTATGATGCAATTTCTGTGTTTCACTGTCAATAAGAAGGTCCAAGGGATACAGTAAACCTGAAGTGAAGCATCGGAATCTATAACTAGTGTCACAGGAATGGTTCAAAACGTAGACAGTAAGAAGAGTCAGTCTTCTTGTACTTAAGTCGGCATTGTGCATTTTGTATATAATTCCGATGCAATTTCTGTGTTTCATCGTCTATAAGAAGGTCAGAGGGATACAGTAAACCTGAAGTGAAGCATCGGAATCCATAACTAGTGTCACAGGAATGGTTCAAAACATAGACAGTAAGAGAAGCCAGTCTTCTAGTACTTGAGTCGGCATTGTGCCTTTTGTATTTAATTCCGATGCAATTTCTGTGTTTCATCGTCAATAAGAAGGTCAGAGGGATACAGTAAACCTGAAGTGAAGCTTCGGAATCTATAACTAGTGTCACAATAATGGTTCAAAGCATAGACAGTAGGAAGAGTCAGTCTTCTTGTGCGTTTTGTATTTAATTCCGATCCAATTTCTGTGTTTCATCGTCAATATGAAGGTCCGAGGGATACAGTAAACCTGAAGTGAAGCATCGGAATCTATAACTAGTGTCACAGGAATGGTTCAAAACATAGACAGTAAGAAGAGTCAGTACTCTTGTACTTAAGTCGGCATTGTGCCTATTCTATTTAATTCCGATGCAATTTCTGTGTTTCGGCGTCAATAGGAAGGTCCAAGGGATACGGTAAACCTGAAGTGAAGCATCGGAATCTAAAACTGGTCTCACAGGAAAGGTTCAAAACATAGACAGTAAGAAGAGCCAGTCTACTTGTACTTGAGTCGGCATTGTGCCTTTTGTATATAATTCCGATGCAATTTCTGTGTTTTATCGTCAATAAGAAGGTTAGAGGGATACAGTAACCCTGAAGTGAAGCATCGGAATCTATAACTAGTGTCACAGGAATGGTTCAAAACATAGACAGTAAGAAGAGTCAGTACTCTTGTACTTAAGTCGGCATTGTGCCTATTCTATTTAATTCCGATGCAATTTCTGTGTTTCATCGTCAATAAGAGGGTCTGAGGGATACAGTAAACCTAATGTGAAGCATCGGAATCTATAACTAGTGTCACAGGAATAGACAGTAGGAAGAGTCAGTTTTCTTGTACTTAAGTCGGCAGTGTGCCTTCTGTATATAATTCCGATGCAATTTCTGTGTTTCATCGTCAATAAGTAGGTCACAGGGATACAGTAAACCTGGAGTGAATCATCGGAACCTATAACTAGTGTCAATGGAATGGTTCAAAACATAGACAGTAAGAAGAGCCAATCTTCTTGTACTTAAGTCGGCATTGTGCCTTTTGTATTTAATTCCGATGGAATTTCTGTGTTTCATCGTCAATAAGAAGGTCAGAGGGAGACAGTAAACCTGAAGTGTAGCATCGGAATCTATAGCTAGTGTCACAGGAATGGTTCAAAGGCATAGTCTGTAAGAAGAGTCAGTCCTCTTGTTCTTAAGTCGGCATTGTGCATTTTGTATTTAATTCCGATGCAATTTCTGTGTTTCATCGTCAATAAGAAGGTCCAACTGATACAGTAATCCTGGAGTGAAGCATCGGAATCTATAACTAGTGTCACAGGAATGGTTCAAATCATAGAGAGTAGGAAGGGTCAGTATTCTTGTACTTAAGTCGACATTTTGCCTTTTGCATTTAATTCCGTTGCAATTTCTGTGTTTCATCGTCAATAAGACGTCCAAGGGATACAGTAAACCTGGAGTGAAGCATCGGAATCTATAACTAGTGTCAATGGAATGGTTCAAAACATAGACAGTAAGAACAGACAATCTTCTTGTACTTAAGTCGGCATTGTGGCTTTTCTATTTAATTCTGATGCAATTTCTGTGTTTCATTGTCACTAAGAAGGTCCAAGGGATACAGTAAACCTAGAGTGAAGCATCGTAATCTATAACTAGTGTCACAGGAATGGTTCAAACATAGACAGTAAAAAGAGACCGTCTTCTTTAACATAAGTCGACATTGTGCCTTTTCTATTTAATTCCGATGCAATTTCTGTGTTTCATCGACAATACGAAGGTCAGAGGGATACAATAAACCTGAACTGAAGCATCGGAATCTATAACTAGTGTCACAGGAGTGGTTCAAAACATAGTCAATAAGAACAGTCAGTCTTCTTCTCCTTAAGTCGGCATTGTGCCTTTTGTATTTAATTCCGATGCAATTTACGTGTTTCTACGTCAATAAGAAGGTCCAAGGGTTACAGTAAACCTGGAGTGAAGCATCAGAATCTATAACTAGTGTCACAGGAATGGTTCAAATCATAGAGAGTAAGAAGAGTCAGTCTTCTTGTACTTAAGTCGACATTTTGCGTTTTGTATTTAATTCCGATGCAATTTCTGTGTCTCATCGTCAATAAGAAGGTCCAAGGGATACAGTAAACCAGGAGTGAAGCATCGGAATCAATAACTAGTGTCACAGGAATGGTTCAAATATAGAAAGTAAGAAGAGTCAGTCTTCTTGAACTGAAGTCGGCATTGTGCCTTTTGTATTTAATTCCGATGCAATTTCTGTGTTTCATCTTCAATAAGGTCAGAGGGATACAGTAAACCTGAAGTGAAGCATCGGAATCTATAGCTAGTGTTACAGGACTGGTTCAAAAATAGACAGTAAGAGGAGTCAGTCTTCTTGTACTTAATTCGGCGTTGTGCGTTTTGTATTTAATTCCGTTGCAATTTCTGTGTTTCATCGTCAACAAGACGGTCAGAGGGGTACAGTATACCTGAAGTGAAGCTTCGGAATATATAACTAGGGTCACAGGTATGTTTCAAAATTAGACAGTAAGAAGAGTCAGTCTACTTGTACTTAAGTCGGCATTGTGCCTTTTGTATTTAATTCCGATGGAATTTCTGTTTTTCATTGTCGATAAGAAGGTCAAAGGGATACAGTAGTCCTGAAGTGAAGCATCGGAATCTATAACTAGTGTCACAGGAATGGTTCAAAACATAGTCAGTGAGAAGAGTCAGTCTACATGTACCTAAGTCGGCATTGTGCCTTTTCTATTTAATTCCGAAGCTATTTCTGTGTTGCATCGTCAATAAGAAGGTCAGAGGGATACAGTAAACCTGAAGTGTAGCATCGGAATCTATAACTAGTGTTACAGGAATGGTTCAAATCATAGTCAGTAAGAAGAGTCAGTCTTCTTGTACTTAAGTTGGCATTGTGCTTTTCGTATTTAATTCCGATGCAATTTCTGTGTTTCACCGGCAATAAGAAGGTCAGAGGGATACAGTAAACCTGAAGTGAAGCATCCGAATCTATAACTAGGGTCACAGGTATGTTTCAAAATTAGACAGTAAGAAGAGTCAGTCTACTTGTACTTAAGTCGGCATTGTGCCTTTTGTATTTAATTCCGATGGAATTTCTGTTTTTCATTGTCGATAAGAAGGTCAAAGGGATACAGTAGTCCTGAAGTGAAGCATCGGAATCTATAACTAGTGTCACAGGAATGGTTCAAAACATAGTCAGTGAGAAGAGTCAGTCTCCTTGCCCTTAAGTCGGCATTGTGCCTCTTGTATTTAATTCCGATGCAATTTCTGTGTTTCATCGTCAATAAGAAGGTCCAAGGGATACAGTAAACCTGGAGTGAAGCATCGGAATCTATAACTAGTGTCACAGGAATGGTTCAAAACATAGTCAGTAAGAAGAGTCAGTCTTCTTGTACTTAAGTCGTCATTGTGCCTTTTCTATTTAATTCCGATGCAATTTCTGTGTTTCATCGTCAATAAGAAGGTCCAAGGTATACAGTAAACCTGGAGTGAAGCATCGGAATCTATAACTAGTGACACAGGAATGGTTCAAACATAGACAGTATGAAGAGACAGTCTTCTTGTACTTAAGTCGACATTGTGCCTTTTCTATTTAATTCCGATGCAATTTCTGTGTTTCATCGTCAATTAGAAGGTCAGAGGGATACAATTAACCTGAACTGAAGCATCGGAATCTATAACTAGTGTCACAGGAATGGTTCAAAGCATAGTCAGTGGGAACAGTCAGTCTTCTTGTCCTTAAGTCGGCATTGTGCCTTTTATATTCAATTCCGATGCAATTTCTGTGTTTCATCGTCAATAAGAAGGTCCAAGGGATGCAGTAAACCTGGAGTGTAGCATCGGAATTTATAACTAGTGTCACAGGAATGGTTTAAAACATAGACAGTAAGAAGAGTCAGTCTTCGTGTACTTATTCGGCATTTTGCCTTTTGTATTTAATTCCGATGCAATTTCTGTGTTTCATCGTCAATAAGTAGGTCCAAGGGATACAGTAAACCTGAAGTGAAGCATCGGAAACTATAACTAGTGTCACAGGTATGGTTCAATACATAGTCAGTAAGAACAGTCAGTCTTCTTGTACTTAAGTCTTCATTGTGCCTTTTCTATTTAATTCCGATGCAATTTCCGTTTTTCATCGTCAATAAGAACGTCCAAGGGATACAGTAAACCTGCAGTGAAGCATCGGAATCTATAACTAGTGTCAATGGAATGGTTCAAAACATAGACAGTAAGAAGAGTCAATCATCTTGTACTTAAGTCGGCATTGTGCCTTTTGTTTTTAATTCCGATGCCATTTCTGTGTTTCATCGTCAATAAGAACGTCAGAGGGATACAGTAAACCTGAAGTGAACCATCAGAATCTATAGCTAGTGTCACAGGAATGGTTCATAACATAGTCAGTAAGAAGAGTCAGTCTTCTTGTTCATAAGGCGGCATTGTGCCTTTTGTATTTAATTCCGATGCAATATCTGTGTTTCATCGTCAATAAGAAGGTCCAAGGGATACAGTAATCCTGGAGTGAAGCATCGGAATCTATAACTAGTGTCACAGGAATGGTTCAAAACATAGACCGTTGGAAGAGTCAGTCTTCTTGTACTTAAGTCGGCATTGTGTCTTTTGTATTTAATTCCGATGCAATTGATGTGTTTCATCGTCAATAAGAAGGTCCAAGGGATACAGTAAACCTGAAGTGAAGCATCGGAAACTACAACTAGTGTCACAGGAAAGGTTCAAAACATAGACAGTAAGAAGAGTCTGTCTTCATGTACTTAAGTCGGCATTGTGCCTTTTGTATTCAATTCCGATGCTATTTCTGTGTTTCATCGTCAATAAGAAGGTCAGAGGGATACAGTAAACCTGAAGTGAAGCATCGGAATCTATAACTTGTGTCACAGGAATGGTTCAAATCATAGTCAGTAAGAAGAGTCGGCCTTCTTGTACTTAAGTTGGCATTGTGCCTTTCATATTTAATTCGGATGCTATATCTGTGTTTCATCGTCAATGAGAACGTCCAAGGGATACAGTAAACCTGGAGTGAACCATCGGATTCTATAACTAGTGTCAATGGAATGGTTCAAAACATAGACAGTAAGAAGAGCCAATCTTCTTGTACTTAAGTCGGCGTTGTGCCTCTTGTATTTAATTCCGATGGAATTTCTGTGTTTCATCGTCAATAAGAAGGTCCAAGGGATATAGTAAACCTGAAGTGAAGCATCGGAATCTATAACTAGTGTCACAGGAATCGTTCAAAACATAGTCAGTAAGAAGTGTCAGTCTTCTTGTACTTAAGTCGGCATTGTGCCTTTTCTATTTAATTCTGATGCAATTTCTGTGTTTCATTGTCACTAAGAAGGTCCAAGGGATACAGTAAACCTAGAGTGAAGCATCGGAATCTATAACTAGTGTCACAGGAATGGTTCAAACATAGACAGTAAAAAGAGACAGTCTTCTTGAACATAAGTCGACATTGTGCCTTTTCTATTTAATTCCGATGCAATTTCTGTGTTTCCTCGATAATAAGAAGGTCAGAGGGATACAATAAACCTGAACTGAAGCATCGGAATCTATAACTAGTGTCACAGGAATGGTTCAAAACATAGTCAGTAAGAACAGTCAGTCTTCTTCTCCTTAACTCGGCATTGTGCCTTTTGTATTTAATTCTGATGCAATTTCTGTGTTTCATCGTCAATAAGAAGGTCCAAGGGATACAGTAAACCTGGAGTGAAGCATCGGAATCTATAACTAGTGACACAGGAATGGTTCAAATCATAGAGATAAAGAAGAGTCAGTCTTCTTGTACATAAGTCGACATTTTGCATTTTGTATTTAATTCCGATGCAATTTCTGTGTCTCATCGTCAATAAGAAGGTCCAAGGGATACAGTAAACCTGGAGTGAAGCATCGGAATCAGTAACTAGTGTCACAGGAATGGTTCAAAACATAGAAAGTAAGAAGAGTCAGTCTTCTTGAACTTAAGTCGGCATTGTGCCTTTTGTATTTAATTCCGATGCAATTTCTGTGTATCATCGTCAATAAGGTCAGAGGGATACAGTAAACCTAAAGTGAAGCATCGGAATCTATAGCTAGTGTCACAGGACTGGTTCAAAAATAGACAGTAAGAAGAGTCAGTTTTCTTGTACTAAATTCGGCATTGTGCGTTTTGTATTTAATTCCGATGCAATTTCTGTGTTTCATCGTCAACAAGACGGTCAGAGGGGTACAGTATACCTGAAGTGAAGCTTCGGAATCTATAACCAGTGTCACAGGAATGGTTCAAAACATAGACAGTTGGAAGAGTCAGTCTTCTTGTACTTAAGTCGGCATTGTGTCTTTTGTATTTAATTCCGAGGAATTTCTGTGTTTCATCGTCAATAAGAAGGTCCAAGGGATACAGTAAACATGAAGTGAAGCATCGGAATCTACAACTAGTCTCACAGGAATGGTTCAAAACATAGACAGTAAGAAGAGTCAGTCTTCATGTACTTAAGTCGGCATTGTGCCTTTTCTATTTAATTCCGAAGCTATTTCTGTGTTTCATCGCCAATAAGATGGTCAGAGGGATACAGTAAACCTGAAGTGAAGCTTCGGAATCTATAACTAGTGTTACAGGAATGGTTCAAGTCATAGTCAGTAAGAAGAGTCAGTCTTCTTGTACTTAAGTTGGCATTGTGCTTTCGTATTTAATTCCGATGCAATTTCTGTGTTTCACCGGCAATAAGAAGGTCAGAGGGATACAGTAAACCTGAAGTGAAGCATCTGAATAGATAACTAGGGTCACAGGTATGTTTCAAACATAGACAGTAAGAAGAGTCAGTCTTCTTGTACTTAAGTCGGCATTGTGCCTTTGTATTTAATTCCGATGGAATTTCTGTGTTTCATCGTCAATAAGAAGGTCAGAGGGATACAGTAGTCCTGAAGTGAAGAATCGGAATCTATAACTAGTGTCACAGGAATGGTTCAAAACATAGTCAGTGAGAAGAGTCAGTCTCCTTGTCCTTAAGTCGGCATTGTGCCTCTTATATTTAATTCCGATGCAATTTCTGTGTTTCATCGTCAATAAGAAGGTCCAAGGGGTACAGTAAACCTGGAGTGAAGCATCGGAATCTATAACTAGTGTCACAGGAATGGTTCAAAACATAGTCACTAAGAAGAGTCAGTCTTCTTGAACTTAAGTCGACATTGTGCCTTTTCTATTTAATTCCGATGCAATTTCTGTGTTTCATCGTCAATAGGAAGGTAGAGGGATACAATAAACCTGAACTGAAGCATCGGAATCTATAACTAGTGTCACAGGAATGGTTCAAATCATAGAGAGTAAGAAGTGTCAGTATTCTTGTACTTAAGTCGACATTTTGCCTTTTGCATTTAATTCCGTTGCAATTTCTGTGTTTCATCGTCAATAAGACGTCCAAGGGATACAGTAAACCTGGAGTGAAGCATCGGAATCTATAACTAGTGTCAATGGAATGGTTCAAAACATAGACAGTAAGAAGAGTCAATCTTCTTGTACTTAAGTCGGCATTGTGCCTCTTGTATTTAATTCCAATGCAATTTCTGTGTTTCATCGTCAATAAGAAGGTCCAAGGGATACAGTAAACCTGAAGTGAAGCATCGGAATCTATAACTAGTGTCACAGGAATGATTCAAAACATAGTCAGTAAGAAGTGTCAGTCTTCTTGTACTTAAGTCGGCATTGTGCCTTTTCTATTTAATTATGATGCAATTTCTGTGTTTCATTGTCACTAAGAAGGTCCAAGGGATACAGTAAACCTAGAGTGAAGCATCGGAATCCATAACTAGTGTCACAGGAATGGTTCAAACATAGACAGTAAAAAGAGACAGTCTTCTTGAACATAAGTCGACATTGTGCCTTTTCTATTTAATTCCGATGCAATTTCTGTGTTTCATCGACAATAAGAAGGTCAGAGGGATACAATAATCCCGAACTGAAGCATCGGAATCTATAACTAGTGTCACAGGAATGGTTCAAAACATAGTAAGTAAGAACAGTCAGTCTTCTTCTCCTTAACTCGGCATTGTGCCTTTTGTATTTAATTCTGATGCAATTTCTGTGTTTCATCGTCAATAAGATGGTCCAAGGGATACAGTAAACCTGGAGTGAAGCATCGGAATCTATAACTAGTGTCACAGGAATGGTTCAAATCATAGAGAGTAAGAAGAGTCAGTCTTCTTGTACATAAGTCGACATTTTGCATTTTGTATTTAATTCCGATGCAATTTCTGTGTCTCATCGTCAATAAGAAGGTCCAAGGGATACAGTAAACCTGGAGTGAAGCATCGGAATCAATAACTAGTGTCACAGGAATGGTTCAGAACATAGAAAGTAAGAAGAGTCAGTCTTCTTGAACTTCAGTCGGCATTGTGCCTTTTGTATTTAATTCCGATGCAATTTCTGTGTTTCATCGTCAATAAGGTCAGAGGGATACAGTAAACCTGAAGCGAAGCATCGGAATCTATAGCTAGTGTCACCGGACTGGTTCAAAAATAGACAGTAAGAAGAGTCAGTCTTCTTGTACTAAATTCGGCATTGTGCGTTTTGTATTTAATTCCGAAGCAATTTCTGTGTTTCATCGTCAACAAGACGGTCAGAGGGGTACAGTATACCTGAAGTGAAGCTTCGGAATCTATAACCAGTGTCACAGGAATGGTTCAAAACATAGACAGTAAGAAGAGTCAATCTTCTTGTACTTAAGTCGGCATTGTGCCTTTTGTATTTATTTCCGATGCCATTTCTGTGTTTCATCGTCAATAAGAAGGTCAGAGGGATACAGTAAACCTGAAGTGAACCATCGGAACCTATAGCTAGTGTCACAGGAATGGTTCATAACATAGTCAGTAAGAGGAGTCAGTCTTCTTGTCCATAAGGCGGCATTGTGCCTTTTGTATTTAATTCCGATGCAATATCTGTGTTTCATCGTCAAAAAGAAGGTGCAAGGGATACAGTAATCCTGGAGTGAAGCGTCGGAATCTATAACTAGTGTCACAGGAATGGTTCGAAACATAGAAAGTAAGAAGAGTCAGTGTTCTGTACTTAAGTTGGCATTTTGCCTTTTGTATTTGATTCCGATGCATTTTCTGTGTTTCATCGTCAATACGAAGGTCCAAGGGATACAGTAAACCTCAAGTGAAGCATCCGAATATATAACTAGTATCACAGGGATGGTTCAAAACATAGACAGTAAGAAGAGACAGTCTTCTTGTACTTAAGTCGGCATTATGTCTTTTGTATTTAATTCCGATGCAATTTCTGCGTTTCATCGTCAATAAGAAGGTCCAAGGGATACAGTAAACCTGAAGTGAAGCATCGGAAACTACAACTAGTGTCACAGGAAAGGTTCAAAGCATAGACAGTAGGAAGAGTCAGTCTTCATGTACTTAAGTCGGCATTGTGCCTTTTCTATTTAATTCCGATGCTATTTCTGTGTTTCATCGTCAATAAGAATGTCAGAGGGATACAGTAAACCTGAAGTGAAGCATCGGAATCTATAACTTGTGTCACAGGAATGGTTCAAATCATAGTCAGTAAGAAGAGTCAGTCTTCTTGTACTTAAGTTGACATTGTGCCTTTCATATTTAATTCCGATGCAATTTCTGTGTTTCATCGTCAATAAGAACGTCCAAGGGATACAGTAAACCTGGAGTGAAGCATCGGAATCTATAACTAGTGTCATAGGAATGGTTCAAAACATAGTCAGTAAGAACAGTCAGTCTTCTTGTACTTAAGTCGACATTTTGCATTTTGTATTTAATTCCGATGTAGTATCTGTGTCTCATCGTCAATAAGGAGGTCCAAGGGATACAGTAAACCTGGAGTGAAACATCGGAATCAATAACTAGTGTCACCGGAATGGTTCAAAACATAGAAAGTAAGAAGTGTCAGTCTCCTTGAACTTAAGTCGGCATTGTGCCTTTTGTATTTAATTCCTATGCAATTTCTGTGTCTCATCGTCAATAAGAAGGTCCAAGGGATACAGTAAACCTGAAGTGAAGCATCGGAATCTATAACTAGTGTCACAGGAATGGTTCAAAACATAGTCAGTAAGAAGTGTCAGTCTTCTTGTACTTAAGTCGGCATTGTGCCTTTTCTATTTAATTCTGATGCAATTTCTGTGTTTCATTGCCACTAAGAAGGTCCAAGGGATACAGTAAACCTAGAGTGAAGCATCGGAATCTATAACTAGTGTCACAGGAATGGTTCAAACATAGACAGTAAAAGGAGACAGTCTTCTTGAACGTAAGTCGACATTGTGCCTTTTCTATATAATTCCGATGCAATTAGTGTGTTTCATCGACAATAAGAAGGTCAGAGGGATACAATAAACCTGAACTGAAGCATCGGAATCTATAACTAGTGTCATAGGAATGCTTCAAAACATAGTCAGTAAGAACAGTCAGTCTTCTTCTCCTTAAGTCGGCATTGTGCCTTTTGTATTTAATTCCGATGCAATTTCTGTGTTTCATCGTCAATAAGAAGGTCCAAGGGATACAGTAAACCTGGAGTGAAGCATCGGAATCCTTAACTAGTGTCACAGGAATGGTTCAAAGCATAGAGAGTAAGAAGAGTCAGTCTTCTTGTACTTAAGTCGACATTTTGCATTTTGTATTTAATTCCGATGCAATTTCTGTGTCTCATCGTCAATAAGAAGGTCCAAGGGATACAGTAAACCTGGAGTGAAGCATCGGAATCAATAACTAGTGTCACAGGAATGGTTCAAAACATAGAAAGTGAGAAGAGTCAGTCTTCTTGAACTTAAGTCGGCATTGTGCCTTTTGTATTTAATTCCGATGCAATTTCTGTGTCTGATCGTCAATAAGGTCAGAGGGATACAGTAAACCTGAAGTGAAGCATCGGAATCTATAGCTAGTGTCACAGGACTGGTTCAAAAATAGACAGTAAGAGGAGTCAGTCTTCTTGTACTCAATTCGGCGTTGTGCGTTTTGTAGTTAATTCCGATGCAATTTCTGTGTTTCATCGTCAACAAGACGGTCAGAGGGGTACAGTATACCTGAAGTGAAACTTCGGAATCTATAACCAGTGTCACAGGAATGGTTCAAAACATAGACAGTTGGAAGAGTCAGTCTTCTTGTACTTGAGTCAGCATTGTGTCTTTTGTATTTAATTCCGAGCAATTTCTGTGTTTCATCGTCAATAACAAGGTCCAAGGGATACAGTAAACATGATGTGAAGCATCGGAATCTACAACTAGTGTCACAGCAATGGTTCAAAACATAGACAGTAAGAAGAGTCAGGCTTCATGTACCTAAGTCGGCATTGTGCCTTTTCTATTTAATTCCGAAGCTATTTCTGTGTTTCATAGTCAATAAGAAGGTCAGAGGGATGCAGTAAACCTGAAGTGTAGCATCGGAATCTATAACTAGTGTTACAGGAATGGTTCAAATCATAGTCAGTAAGAAGAGTCAGTCTTCTAGTACTTATGTTGGCATTGTGCCTTTCGTATTTAAATCCGATGCAATTTCTGTGTTTCACCGGCAATAAGAAGGTCAGAGGGATACAGTAAACCTGAAGTGAAGCATCCGAATCTATAACTAGGGTCACAGGTATGTTATAAAATTAGACATTAACAAGAGTCAGTCTACTTGTACTTAAGTCGGCATTGTGCCTTTTGTATTCAATTCCGATGGAATTTCTGTGTTTCATTGTCGATAAGAAGGTCAAAGGGATACAGTAGTCCTGAAGTGAAGCATCGGAATCTATAACTAGTGTCACAGGAATGGTTCAAAACATAGTCAGTGAGAAGAGTCAGTCTCCTTGCCCTTAAGTCGGCATTGTGCCTCTTGTATTTAATTCCGATGCAATTTCTGTGTTTCATCGTCAATAAGAAGGTCCAAGGGATACAGTAAACCTGGAGTGAAGCATCGGAATCTATAACTAGTGTCACAGGAATGGCTCAAAACATAGTCAGTGAGAAGAGTCAGTCTCCTTGTCCTTAAATCGGCATTGTGCCTCTTGTATTTAATTCCGATGCAATTTCTGTGTTTCATCGTCAATAAGAAGGTCCAAGGGATACAGTAACCCTGGAGTGAAGCATCGGAATCTATAACTAGTGTCACAGGAATGGTTCAAAACATAGTCAGTAAGAAGTGTCAGTCTTCTTGTACTTAAGTCGGCATTGTGCCTTTTCTATTTAATTATGATGCAATTTCTGTGTTTCATTGTCACTAAGAACGTCCAAGGGATACAGTAAACCTAGAGTGAAGCATCGGAATCTATAAGTAGTGTCACAGGAATGGTTCAAACATAGACAGTAAAAAGAGACAGTCTTCTTGAACATAAGTCGACATTGTGCCTTTTCTATTTAATTCCGATGCAATTTCTGTGTTTCATCGACAATAAGAAGGTCAGAGGGATACAATAAACCTGAACTGAAGCATCGGAATCTATAACTAGTGTCACAGGAATGGTTGAAAACATAGTAAGTAAGAACAGTCAGTCTTCTTCTCCTTAACTCGGCATTGTGCCTTTTGAATTTAATTCTGATGCAATTTCTGTGTTTCATCGTCAATAAGAAGGTCCAAGAGATACAGTAAACCTGGAGTGAAGCATCGGAATCTATAACTAGTGTCACAGGAAGGGTTCAAATCATAGAGAGTAAGAAGAGTCAGTCTTCTTGTACATAATTCGACATTTTGCATTTTGTATTTAATTCCGATGCAATTTCTGTGTCTCATCGCCAATAAGAAGGTCCAAGGGATACAGTAAACCTGGAGTGAAGCATCGGAATCAATAACTAGTCTCACAGGAATGGTTCAAAACATAGAAAGTAAGAAGAGTCAGTCTTCTTGAACTTAAGTCGGCATTGTGCCTTTTGTATTTAATTCCGATGCAATTTCTGTGTTTCATCGTCAATAAGGTCAGAGGGATACAGTAAACCTGAAGTGAAGCATCGGAATCTATAGCTAGTGTCACAGGAATTGTTCAAAAATAGACAGTAAGAAGAGTCAGTCTTCTTGTACTAAATTCGGCATTGTGCGTTTTGTATTTAATTCCGATGCAATTTCTGTGTTTCATCGTCAACAAGACGGTCAGAGGGGTACAGTATACCTGAAGTGAAGCTTCGGAATCTATAACCAGTGTCACAGGAATGGTTCAAAACATAGACAGTTGGAAGAGTCAGTCTTCTTGTACTTGAGTCGGCTTTGTGTCTTTTGTATTTAATTCCGAGGAATTTCTGTGTTTCATCGTCAATAAGAAGGTCCAAGGGATACAGTAAACATGAAGAGAAGCATCGGAATCTACAACTAGTGTCACAGGAATGGTTCAAAACATAGACAGTACGAAGACTCAGTCTTCGTGTACTTATTCGGCATTCTGCCTTTTGTATTTAATTCCGATGCAATTTCTGTGTTTCATCGTCAATAAGAAGGTCCAAGGGATACAGTAAACCTGAAGTAAAGCATCGGAAACTATAACTAGTGTCACAGGTATGGTTCAAAGCATAGTCAGTAAGAAGAGTCAGTCTTCGTGTACTTAAGTCTTCATTGTGCCTTTTTTATTTAATTCCGATGCAATTTCTGTGTTTCATCGTCAATAAGAACGTCCAAGGGATACAGTAAACCTGGAGTGAAGCATCGGAATCTATAACTAGTGTCATAGGAATGGTTCAAAACATAGTCAGTAAGAACAGTCAGTCTTCTTGTACTTAAGTTGACATTTAGCATTTTGTATTTAATTCCGATGTAGTTTCTGTGTCTCATCGTCAATAAGAAGGTCCAAGGGCTACAGTAAACCTGGAGTGAAGCATCGGAATCAATAACTAGTGTCACAGGAATGGTTCAAAACATAGAAAGTAAGAAGAGTCAGTCTCCTTGAACTTAAGTCGGCATTGTGCCTTTTGTATTTAATTCCTATGCAATTTCTGCGTCTCATCGTCAATAAGAAGGTCCAAGGGATACAGTAAACCTGAAGTGAAGCATCGGAATCTATAACTAGTGTCACAGGAATGGTTCAAAACATAGTCAGTAACAAGTGTCAGTCTTCTTGTACTTAAGTCGGCATTGTGCCTTTTGTATTTAATTCTGATGCAATTTCTGTGTTTCATTGCCACTAAGAAGGTCCAAGGGATACAGTAAACCTAGAGTGAAGCATCGGAATCTATAACTAGTGTCACAGGAATGGTTCAAACATAGACAGTAAAAGGAGACAGTCTTCTTGAACATAAGTCGACATTGTGCCTTTTCAATTTAATTCCGATGCAATTTCTGTGTTTCATCGACAATAAGAAGGTCAGAGGGATACAATAAACCTGTACTGAAGCATCGGAATCTATAACTAGTGTCATAGGAATGGTTCAAACATAGTCAGTAAGAACAGTCAGTCTTCTTCTCCTTAAGTCGGCATTGTGCCTTTCGTATTTTATTCCGATGCAATTTCTGTGTTTCATCGTCAATAAGAAGGTCCAAGGGATACAGTAAACCTGGAGTGAAGCATCGGAATCTATAACTAGTGTCACAGGAATGGTTCAAATCATAGATATTAAGAAGAGTCAGTCTTCTTGTACTTAAGTCGACATTTTGCATTTTGTATTTAATTCCGATGCAATTTCTGTGTCTCATCGTCAATAAGAAGGTCCAAGGGATACAGTAAACCTGGAGTGAAGCATCGGAATCAACAACTAGTCTCACAGGAATGGTTCAAAACATAGAAAGTAAGAAGAGTCAGTCTTCTTGAACTTAAGTCGGCATTGTGCCTTTTGTATTTAATTCCGATGCAATTTCTGTGTTTCATCGTCAATAAGGTCAGAGGGATACAGTAAACCTGAAGTGAAGCATCGGAATCTATAGCTAGTGTCACAGGACTGGTTCAAAAATAGACAGTGAGAGGAGTCAGTCTTCTTGTACTTAATTCGGCGTTGTGCGTTTTGTATTTAATTCCGATGCAATTTCTGTGTTTCATCGTCAACAAGACGGTCAGAGGGGTACAGTATACCTGAAGTGAAGCTTCGGAATCTATAACCAGTGTCACAGGAATGGTTCAAAACATAGACAGTTGGAAGAGTCAGTCTTCTTGTACTTGAGTCAGCATTGTGTCTTTTGTATTTAATTCCGAGCAATTTCTGTGTTTCATCGTCAATAACAAGGTCCAAGGGATACAGTAAACATGATGTGAAGCATCGGAATCTACAACTAGTGTCACAGCAATGGTTCAAAACATAGTCAGTAAGAAGAGTCAGTCTTCTTGTACTTAAGTCGTCATTGTGCCTTTTCTATTTAATTCCGATGCAATTTCTGAGTTTCATCGTCAATAAGAAGGTCCAAGGTATACAGTAAACCTGGAGTGAAGCATCGGAATCTATAACTAGTGTCACAGGAATGGTTCAAACATAGACAGTATGAAGAGACAGTCTTCTTGTACTTAAGTCGACATTGTGCCTTTTCTATTTAATTCCGATGCAATTTCTGTGTTTCATCGTCAATAAGAAGGGCAAAGGGATACAATTAACCTGAACTGAAGCATCGGAATCTATAACTAGTGTCACAGGAATGGTTCAAAGCATAGTCAGTGAGAACAGTCAGTCTTCTTGTCCTTAAGTCGGCATTGTGCCTTTTGTATTCAATTCCGATGCAATTTCTGTGTTTCATCGTCAATAAGAAGGTCCAAGGGATGCAGTAAACCTGGAGTGTAGCATCGGAATTTATAACTAGTGTCACAGGAATGGTTTAAAACATAGACAGTAAGAAGAGTCAGTCTTCGTGTACTTATTCGGCATTTTGCCTTTTGTATTTAATTCCGATGCAATTTCTGTGTTTCATCGTCAACAAGTAGGTCCAAGGGATACAGTAAACCTGAAGTGAAGCATCGGAAACTATAACTAGTGTCACAGGTATGGTTCAATACATAATCAGTAAGAAGAGTCAGTCTTCTTGTACTTAAGTCTTCATTGTGCCTTTTCTATTTAATTCCGATGCAATTTCCGTTTTTCATCGTCAATAAGAACGTCCAAGGGATACAGTAAATCTGCAGTGAAGCATCGGAATCTATAACTAGTGTCAATGGAATGGTTCAAAACATAGACAGTAAGAAGAGTCAATCATCTTGTACATAAGTCGGCATTGTGCCTTTTGTATTTAATTCCGATGCCATTTCTGTGTTTCATCGTCAATAAGAACGTCAGAGGGATACAGTAAACCTGAAGTGAACCATCAGAATCTATAGCTAGTGTCACAGGAATGGTTCATAACATAGTCAGTAAGAAGAGTCAGTCTTCTTGTTCATAAGGCGGCATTGTGCCTTTTGTATTTAATTCCGATGCAATATCTAAGTTTCATCGTCAATAAAAAGGTCCAAGGGATACAGTAATCCTGGAGTGAAGCATCGGAATGTATAACTAGTGTCACAGGAATGGTTCAAAACATAGACCGTTCGAAGAGTCAGTCTTCTTGTACTTAAGTCGGCATTGTGTCTTTTGTATTTAATTCCGATGCAATTGATGTGTTTCATCGTCAATAAGAAGGTCCAAGGGATACAGTAAACCTGAAGTGAAGCATCGGAAACTACAACTAGTGTCACAGGAAAGGTTCAAAACATAGACAGTAAGAAGAGTCTGTCTTCATGTACTTAAGTCGGCATTGTGCCTTTTCTATTTAATTCCGATGCTATTTCTGTGTTTCATCGTGAATAAGAAGGTCAGAGGGATACAGTAAACCTGAAGTGAAGCATCGGAATCTATAACTTGTGTCACAGGAATGGTTCAAATCATAGTCAGTAAGAAGAGTCAGTCTTCTTGTACTTAAGTTGGCATTGTGCCTTTCATATTTAATTCGGATGCTATTTCTGTGTTTCATCGTCAATGAGAACGTCCAAGGGATACAGTAAACCTGGAGTGAATCATCGGAATCTATAACTAGTGTCAATGGAATGGTTCAAAACATAGACAGTAAGAAGAGCCAATCTTCTTGTACTTAAGTCGGCGTTGTGCCTCTTGTATTTAATTCCGATGGAATTTCTGTGTTTCATCGTCAGTAAGGAGGTCAGAGGGATACAGTAAACCTGAAGTGTAGCATCGGAATCTATAGCTAGTGTCAAAGGAATGGTTCAAAGGCATAGTCAGTAAGAAGGGTCAGTCCTCTTGTCCTTAAGTCGGCATTGTGCATTTTGTATTTAATTCCGATGCAATTTCTGTGTTTCATCGTCAATAAGAAGGTCCAAGGGATACAGTAAACCTGGAGTGAAGCATCGGAATCTATAACTAGTGTCACAGGAATGGTTCAAATCATAGAGAGTAAGAAGGGTCAGTATTCTTGTACTTAAGTCGACATTTTGCCTTTTGCACTTAATTCCGCTGCAATTTCTGTGTTTCATCGTCAATAAGACGTCCAAGGGATACAGTAAACCTGGAGTGAAGCATCGGAATCTATAACTAGTGTCAATGGAATGGTTCAAAACATGGACAGTAAGAAGAGTCAATCTTCTTGTACTTAAGTCGGCATTGTGCCTCTTGTATTTAATTCCAATGCAATTTCTGTGTTTCATCGTCAATACGAAGGTCCAAGGGATACAGTAAACCTGAAGTGAAGCATCGGAATCTATAACTAGTGTCACAGGAATGGTTCAAAACATAGTTAGTAAGAAGTGTCAGTCTTCTTGTACTTAAGTCGGCATTGTGCCTTTTCTATTTAATTCTGATGCAATTTCTGTGTTTCATTGTCACTAAGAAGGTCCAAGGGATACATTAAACCTAGAGTGAAGCATCGGAATCTATAACTAGTGTCACAGGGATAGTTCAAACATAGACAGTAAAAAGAGACAGTCTTCTTGAACATAAGTCGACATTGTACCTTTTCTATTTAATTCCGATGCAATTTCTGTGTTTCATCGACAATAAGAAGGTCAGAGGGATACAATAAACCTGAACTGAAGCATCGGAATCTATAACTAGTGTCACAGGAATGGTTCAAAACATAGTCAGTAAGAACAGTCAGTCTTCTTCTCCTTAACTCGGCATTGTGCCTTTTGCATTTAATTCTGATGCAATTTCTGTGTCTCATCGTCAATAAGAAGGTCCAAGGGATACAGTAAACCTGGAGTGAAGCATCGGAATCAATAACTACTGTCACAGGAATGGTTCAAAACATAGAAAGTAAGAAGAGTCAGTCTTCTTGAACTTAAGTCGGCATTGTGCCTTTTGTATTTAATTCCGATGCAATTTCTGTGTTTCATCGTCAACAAGGTCAGAGGGATAGAGTAAACCTGAAGTGAAGCATCGGAATCAATAGCTAGTGTCACAGGACTGGTTCAAAAATAGACAGTAAGAAGAGTCAGTCTTCTTGTACTAAATTCGGCATTGTGCGTTTTGTATTTAATTCCGATGCAATTTCTGTGTTTCATCGTCAACAAGACGGTCAGAGGGGTACAGTATACCTGAAGTGAAGCTTCGGAATCTATAACCAGTGTCACAGGAATGGTTCAAAACATAGACAGTTGGAAGAGTCAGTCTTCTTGTACTTAAGTCGGCATTGTGTCTTTTGTATTTAATTCCGAGGAATTTCTGTGTTTCATCGTCAATAAGAATGTCCAAGGGATACAGTAAACATGAAGTGAAGCATCGGAATCTACAACTAGTGTCACAGGAATGGTTCAAAACATAGACAGTAAGAAGAGTCAGTCTTCATGTACTTAAGTCGGCATTGTGCCTTTTCTATTTAATTCCGAAGCTATTTCTGTGTTTCATCGTCAATAAGATGGTCAGAGGGATACAGTAAACCTGAAGTGAAGCATCGGAATCTATAACTAGTGTTACAGGAATGGTTCAAATCATAGTCAGTAAGAAGAGTCAGTCTTCTTGTACTTAAGTTGGCATTGTGCTTTCGTATTTAATTCCGATGCAATTTCTGTGTTTCACCGGCAATAAGAAGGTCACAGGGATACAGTAAACCTGAAGTGAATCATCCGAATCGATAACTAGGGTCACAGGTATGTTTCAAACATAGACAGTAAGAAGAGTCAGTCTTCTTGTACTTAAGTCGGCATTGTGCCTTTGTATTTAATTCCGATGCAATTTCTGTGTTTCATCGTCAATAAGAAGGTCCAAGGGATACAGTAAACCTGGAGTGAAGCATCGGAATCTATAACTAGTGTCACAGGAATGGTTCAAATCATAGAGAGTAAGAAGGGTCAGTATTCTTGTACTTAAGTCGACATTTTGCCTTTTGCACTTAATTCCGCTGCAATTTCTGTGTTTCATCGTCAATAAGACGTCCAAGGGATACAGTAAACCTGGAGTGAAGCATCGGAATCTATAACTAGTGTCAATGGAATGGTTCAAAACATAGACAGTAAGAAGGGTCAATCTTCTTGTACTTAAGTCGGCATTGTGCCTCTTGTATTTAATTCCAATGCAATTTCTGTGTTTCATCGTCAATAAGAAGGTCCAAGGGATACAGTAAACCTGAAGTGAAGCATCGGAATCTATAACTAGTGTCACAGGAATGGTTCAAAACATAGTTAGTAAGAAGTGTCAGTCTTCTTGTACTTAAGTCGGCATTGTGCCTTTTCTATTTAATTCTGATGCAATTTCTGTGTTTCATTGTCACTAAGAGGGTCCAAGGGATACATTAAACCTAGAGTGAAGCATCGGAATCTATAACTAGTGTCACAGGGATAGTTCAAACATAGACAGTAAAAAGAGACAGTCTTCTTGAACATAAGTCGACATTGTACCTTTTCTATTTAATTCCGATGCAATTTCTGTGTTTCATCGACAATAAGAAGGTTAGAGGGATACAATAAACCTGAACTGAAGCATCGGAATCTATAACTAGTGTCACAGGAATGGTTCAAAACATAGTCAGTAAGAACAGTCAGTCTTCTTCTCCTTAACTCGGCATTGTGCCTTTTGTATTTAATTCTGATGCAATTTCTGTGTCTCATCGTCTATAAGAAGGTCCAAGGGATACAGTAAACCTGGAGTGAAGCATCGGAATCAATAACTAGTGTCACAGGAATGGTTCAAAACATAGAAAGTAAGAAGAGTCAGTCTTCTTGAACTTAAGTCGGCATTGTGCCTTTTGTATTTAATTCCGATGCAATTTCTGTGTTTCATCGTCAACAAGGTCAGAGGGATAGAGTAAACCTGAAGTGAAGCATCGGAATCAATAGCTAGTGTCACAGGACTGGTTCAAAAATAGACAGTAAGAAGAGTCAGTCTTCTTGTACTAAATTCGGCATTGTGCGTTTTGTATTTAATTCCGATGCAATTTCTGTGTTTCATCGTCAACAAGACGGTCAGAGGGGTACAGTATACCTGAAGTGAAGCTTCGGAATCTATAACCAGTGTCACAGGAATGGTTCAAAACATAGACAGTTGGAAGAGTCAGTCTTCTTGTACTTAAGTCGGCATTGTGTCTTTTGTATTTAATTCCGAGGAATTTCTGTGTTTCATCGTCAATAAGAATGTCCAAGGGATACAGTAAACATGAAGTGAAGCATCGGAATCTACAACTAGTGTCACAGGAATGGTTCAAAACATAGACAGTAAGAAGAGTCAGTCTTCATGTACTTAAGTCGGCATTGTGCCTTTTCTATTTAATTCCGAAGCTATTTCTGTGTTTCATCGTCAATAAGATGGTCAGAGGGATACAGTAAACCTGAAGTGAAGCATCGGAATCTATAACTAGTGTTACAGGAATGGTTCAAATCATAGTCAGTAAGAAGAGTCAGTCTTCTTGTACTTAAGTTGGCATTGTGCTTTCGTATTTAATTCCGATGCAATTTTTGTGTTTCACCGGCAATAAGAAGGTCACAGGGATACAGTAAACCTGAAGTGAATCATCCGAATCGATAACTAGGGTCACAGGTATGTTTCAAACATAGACAGTAAGAAGAGTCAGTCTTCTTGTACTTAAGTCGGCATTGTGCCTTTGTATTTAATTCCGATGGAATTTCTGTGTTTCATCGTCAATAAGAAGGTCAGAGGGATACAGTAGTCCTGAAGTGAAGCATCGGAATCTATAACTAGTGTCACAGGAATGGTTCAAAACATAGTCAGTGAGAAGAGTCAGTCTCCTTGTCCTTAAGTCGGCATTGTGCCTCTTATATTTAATTCCGATGCAATTTCTGTGTTTCATCGTCAATAAGAAGGTCCAAGGGATACAGTAAACCTGGAGGGAAGCATCGGAATCTATAACTAGTGTCACAGGAATGGTTCAAAACATAGTCAGTAAGAAGAGTCAGTCTTCTTGTACTTAAGTCGGCATTGTGCCTTTTCTATTTAATTCCGATGCAATTTCTGTGTTTCATCGTCAATAAGAAGGTCCAAGGTATACAGTATACCTGGAGTGAAGCATCGGAATCTATAACTAGTGTCACAGGAATGGTTCAAACATAGACAGTATGAAGAGACAGTCTTCTTGAACTTAAGTCGACATTGTGCCTTTTCTATTTAATTCCGATGCAATTTCTGTGTTTCATCGTCAATAAGAAGGTCAGAGGGATACAATAAACCTGAACTGAAGCATCGGAATCTATAACTAGTGTCACAGGAATGGTTCAAAACATAGTAAGTAAGAACAGTCAGTCTTCTTCTCCTTAACTCGGCATTGTGCCTTTTGTATTTCATTCTGATGCAATTTCTGTGTTTCATCGTCAATAAGAAGGTCCAAGGGATACAGTAAACCTGGAGTGAAGCATCGGAATCTATAACTAGTGTCACAGGAATGGTTCAAATCATAGAGAGGAAGAAGAGTCAGTCTTCTTGTACATAAGTCGACATTTTGCATTTTCTATTTAATTCCGATGCAATTTCTGTGTCTCATCGTCAATAAGAAGGTCCAAGGGATACAGTAAACCTGGAGTGAAGCATCGGAATCAATAACTAGTGTCGCAGGAATGGTTCAAAACATAGAAAGTAAGAAGAGTCAGTCTTCTTGAACTTAAGTCGGTATTGTGCCTTTTGTATTTAATTCCGATGCAATTTCTGTGTTTCACGTCAATAAGGTCAGAGGGATACTGTAAACCTGAAGTGAAGCATCGGAATCTATAGCTAGTGTCACAGGACTGGTTCAAAAATAGACAGTAAGAAGAGTCAGTCTTCTTGTACTAAATTCGGCATTGTGCGTTTTGTATTTAATTCCGATGCAATTTCTGTGTTTCATCGTCAACAAGACGGTCAGAGGGGTACAGTATACCTGAAGTGAAGCTTCGGAATCTATAACCAGTGTCACAGGAATGGTTCAAAACATAGACAGTTGGAAGAGTCAGTCTTCTTGTACTTAAGTCGGCATTGTATCTTTTGTATTTAATTCCGAGGAATTTCTGTGTTTCATCGTCAATAAGAAGGTCCAAGGGATACAGTGAACATGAAGTGAAGCATCGGAATCTACAACTAGTGTCACAGGAATGGTTCAAAACATAGACAGTACGAAGAGTCAGTCTTCCTGTACTTATTCGGCATTCTGCCTTTTGTATTTAATTCCGATGCAATTTCTGTGTTTTATCGTCATTAAGAAGGTCCAAGGGATACAGTAAACCTGAAGTGAAGCATCGGAAACTGTAACTAGTGTCACAGGTATGGTTCAAAGCATAGTCAGTAAGAAGAGTCAGTCTTCGTGTACTTAACCCTTCATTGTGCCTTTTTTATTTAATTCCGATGCAATTTCTGTGTTTCATCGTCAATAAGAACGTCCAAGGGATACAGTAAACCTGGAGTGAAGCATCGGAATCTATAACTAGTGTCATAGGAATGGTTCAAAACATAGTCAGTAAGAACAGTCAGTCTTCTTGTACTTAAGTCGGCATTGTGCCTTTTCTATTTAATTCCGATGCAATTTCTGTGTTTCATCGACAATAAGAAGGTCAGAGGGATACAATAAACCTGAACTGAAGCATCGGAATCTATAACTAGTGTCATAGGAATGGTTCAAAACATAGTCAGTAAGAACAGTCAGTCTTCTTGTACTTAATTCGGCATTGTGCGTTTTGTATTTAATTCTGATGCAATTTCTGTGTTTCATCGTCAACAAGACGGTCAGAGGGGTACAGTATACCTGAAGTGAAGCTTCGGAATCTATAACCAGTGTCACAGGAATGGTTCAAAACATAGACAGTTGGAAGAGTCAATCTTCTTGTACTTAAGTCGGCATTGTGTCTTTTGCATTTAATTCCGAGCAATTTCTGTGTTTCATCGTCAATAAGAAGGTCCAAGGGAAACAGTAAACATGAAGTGAAGCATTGGAATCTACAACTAGTGTCACAGGAATGGTTCAAAACATAGACAGTAAGAAGAGTCAGTATTCATGTACTTAAGTCGGCATTGTGCATTTTCTATTTAATTCCGAAGCTATTTCTGTGTGTCATCGTCAATAAGAAGGTCAGAGGGATACAGTAAACCTGAAGTGAAGCAACGGAATCTATAACTAGTGTTACAGGAATGGTTCAAATCATAGTCAGAAAGAAGAGTCAGTCTTCTTGTACTTAAGTTGGCATTGTGCCTTTCGTATTTAATTCCGATGCAATTTCTGTGTTTCACCGGCAATAAGAAGGTCAGAGGGATACAGTAAACCTGAAGTGAAGCATCCGAATCTATAACTAGGGTCACAGGTATGTTTCAAACATAGACAGTAAGAAGAGTCAGTCTTCTTGTACTTAAGTCGGCATTGTGCCTTTTGTATTTAATTCCGATGGAATTTCTGTGTTTCATCGTCAATAAGAAGGTCAGAGGGATACAGTAGTCCTGAAGTGAAGCATCGGAATCTGTAACTAGTGTCACAGGAATGGTTCAAAACATAGTCAGTGAGAAGAGTCAGTCTCCTAGTCCTTAAGTCGGCATTGTGCCTCTTGTATTTAATTTCGATGCAATTTCTGTGTTTCATCGTCAATAAGAAGGTCCAAGGGATACAGCAAACCTTGAGTGAAGCATCGGAATCTATAACTAGTGTCACAGGAATGGTTCAAACATAGTCAGTAAGAAGAGTCAGTCTTCTTGTAGTTATGTCGGCATTGTGCCTTTTCTATTTAATTCCGATGCAATTTCTGTGTTTCATCGTCAATAAGAAGGTCCAAGCTATACAGTAAACCTGGAGTGAAGCATCGGAATCTATAACTAGTGTCACAGGAATGGTTCAAACATAGACAGTATGAAGAGAAGGTCTTCTTGAACTTAAGTCGACATTGTGCCTTTTCTATTTAATTCCGATGCAATTTCTGTGTTTCATCGTCAATAAGAAGGTCAGTGGGATACAATACACCTGAACTGAAGCATCGGAATCTATAACTAGTGTCACAGGAATGGTTCAAAACATAGTCAGTGAGAACAGTCAGTCTTCTTGTCCTTAAGTCGGCATTGTGCATTTTGTATTCAATTCCGATGCAATTTCTGTGTTCCATCGTCAATAAGTAGGTCCAAGGGATACAGCAAACCTGGAGTGTAGCATCGGAATCTACAACTAGTGTCACAGGAATGGTTCAAAACATAGACAGTAAGAAGAGTCAGTCTTCGTGTACTTATTCGGCATTGTGCCTTTTGTATTTAATTCCGATGCAATTTCTGTGTTTCATCGTCAATAAGAAGGTCCAAGGGATACAGTAAACCTGGAGTGAAGCATCGGAATCTATAACTAGTGTCACGGGAATGGTTCAAATCATAGAGAGTAAGAAGGGTCAGTATTCTTGTACTTAAGTCGACATTTTGCCTTTTGCATTTAATTCCGTTGCAATTTCTGTGTTTCATCGTCAATAAGACGTCCAAGGGATACACTAAACCTGGAGTGAAGCATCGGAATCTATAACTAGTGTCAATGGAATGGTTCAAAACATAGACAGTAAGAAGAGTCAATCTTCTTGTACATAAGTCGGCATTGTGCCTCTTGTATTTAATTCCAATGCAATTTCTGTGTTTCATCGTCAATAAGAAGGTCCAAGGGATACAGTAAACCTGAAGTGAAGCATCGGAATCTATAACTAGTGTCACAGGAATGGTTCAAAACATAGTTAGTAAGAAGTGTCAGTCTTCTTGTACTTAAGTCGGCATTGTGCCTTTTCTATTTAATTCTGATGCAATTTCTGTGTTTCATTGTCACTAAGAAGGTCCAAGGGATACAGTAAACCTAGAGTGAAGCATCGGAATCTATAACTAGTGTCACAGGGATAGTTGAAACATAGACAGTAAAAAGAGACAGTCTTCTTGAACATAAGTCGACATTGTACCTTTTCTATTTAATTCCGATGCAATTTCTGTGTTTCATCGACAATAAGAAGGTCAGAGGGATACAATAAACCTGAACTGAAGCATCGGAATCTATAACTAGTGTCACAGGAATGGTTCAAAACATAGTCAGTAAGAACAGTCAGTCTTCTTCTCCTTAACTCGGCATTGTGCCTTTTGTATTTAATTCTGATGCAATTTCTGTGTCTCATCGTCAATAAGAAGGTCCAAGGGATACAGTAAACCTGGAGTGAAGCATCGGAATCAATAACTAGTGTCACAGGAATGGTTCAAAACATAGAAAGTAAGAAGAGTCAGTCTTCTTGAACTTAAGTCGGCATTGTGCCTTTTGTATTTAATTCCGATGCAATTTCTGTGTTTCATCGTCAACAAGGTCAGAGGGATAGAGTAAACCTGAAGTGAAGCATCGGAATCAATAGCTAGTGTCACAGGACTGGTTCAAAAATAGACAGTAAGAAGAGTCAGTCTTCTTGTACTAAATTCGGCATTGTGCGCTTTGTATTTAATTCCGATGCAATTTCTGTGTTTCATCGTCAACAAGACGGTCAGAGGGGTACAGTATACCTGAAGTGAAGCTTCGGAATCTATAACCAGTGTCACAGGAATGGTTCAAAACATAGACAGTTGGAAGAGTCAGTCTTCTTGTACTTAAGTCGGCATTGTGTCTTTTGTATTTAATTCCGAGGAATTTCTGTGTTTCATCGTCAATAAGAATGTCCAAGGGATACAGTAAACATGAAGTGAAGCATCGGAATCTACAACTAGTGTCACAGGAATGGTTCAAAACATAGACAGTAAGAAGAGTCAGTCTTCATGTACTTAAGTCGGCATTGTGCCTTTTCTATTTAATTCCGAAGCTATTTCTGTGTTTCATCGTCAATAAGATGGTCAGAGGGATACAGTAAACCTGAAGTGAAGCATCGGAATCTATAACTAGTGTTACAGGAATGGTTCAAATCATAGTCAGTAAGAAGAGTCAGTCTTCTTGTACTTAAGTTGGCATTGTGCTTTCGTATTTAATTCCGATGCAATTTCTGTGTTTCACCGGCAATAAGAAGGTCAGAGGGATACAGTAAACCTGAAGTGAAGCATCCGAATCGATAACTAGGGTCACAGGTATGTTTCAAACATAGACAGTAAGAAGAGTCAGTCTTCTTGTACTTAAGTCGGCATTGTGCCTTTGTATTTAATTCCGATGGAATTTCTGTGTTTCATCGTCAATAAGAAGGTCAGAGGGATACAGTAAACCTGGAGTGAAGCATCGGAATCTATAACTAGTGTCACAGGAATGGTTCAAAACATAGTCAGTAAGAAGAGTCAGTCTTCTTGTACTTAAGTCGGCATTGTGCCTTTTCTATTTAATTCCGATGCAATTTCTGTGTTTCATCGTCAATAAGAAGGTCCAAGGTATACAGTATACCTGGAGTGAAGCATCGGAATCTATAACTAGTGTCACAGGAATGGTTCAAACATAGACAGTATGAAGAGACAGTCTTCTTGAACTTAAGTAGACATTGTGCCTTTTCTATTTAATTCCGATGCAATTTCTGTGTTTCATCGTCAATAAGAAGGTCAGAGGGATACAATAAACCTGAACTGAAGCATCGGAATCTATAACTAGTGTCACAGGAATGGTTCAAATCATAGAGAGTAAGAAGGGTCAGTATTCTTGTACTTAAGTCGACATTTTGCCTTTTGCATTTAATTCCGTTGCAATTTCTGTGTTTCATCGTCAATAAGACGTCCAAGGGATACAGTAAACCTGGAGTGAAGCATCGGAATCTATAACTAGTGTCAATGGAATGGTTCAAAACATAGACAGTAAGAAGAGTCAATCTTCTTGTACTTAAGTCGGCATTGTGCCTCTTGTATTTAATTCCAATGCAATTTCTGTGTCTCATCGTCAATAAGAAGGTCCAAGGGATACAATAAACCTGAAGTGAAGTATCGGAATCTATAACTAGTGTCACAGGAATGGTTCAAAACATAGTCAGTAAGAAGTGTCAGTCTTCTTGTACTTAAGTCGGCATTGTGCCTTTTCTATTTAATTCTGATGCAACTTCTGTGTTTCATTGTCACTAAGAAGGTCCAAGGGATACACTAAACCTAGAGTGAAGCATCGGAATCTATAACTAGTGTCACAGGGATAGTTCAAACATAGACAGTAAAAAGAGACAGTCTTCTTGAACATAAGTCGACATTGTACCTTTTCTATTTAATTCCGATGCAATTTCTGTGTTTCATCGACAATAAGAAGGTCAGAGGGATACAATAAACCTGAACTGAAGCATCGGAATCTATAACTAGTGTCACAGGAATGGTTCAAAACATAGTCAGTAAGAACAGTCACTCTTTTTCTCCTTAACTCGGCATTGTGCCTTTTGTATTTAATTCTGATGCAATTTCTGTGTCTCATCGTCAATAAGAAGGTCCAAGGGATACAGTAAACCTGGAGTGAAGCATCGGAATCAATAACTAGTGTCACAGGAATGGTTCAAATCATAGAAAGTAAGAAGAGTCAGTCTTCTTGAACTTAAGTCGGCATTGTGCCTTTTGTATTTAATTCCGATGCAATTTCTGTGTTTCATCGTCAACAAGGTCAGAGGGATAGAGTAAACCTGAAGTGAAGCATCGGAATCAATAGCTAGTGTCACAGGACTGGTTCAAAAATAGACAGTAAGAAGAGTCAGTCTTCTTGTACTAAATTCGGCATTGTGCGTTTTGTATTTAATTCCGATGCAATTTCTGTGTTTCATCGTCAACAAGACGGTCAGAGGGGTACAGTATACCTGAAGTGAAGCTTCGGAATCTATAACCAGTGTCACAGGAATGGTTCAAAACATAGACAGTTGGAAGAGTCAGTCTTCTTGTACTTAAGTCGGCATTGTGTCTTTTGTATTTAATTCCGATGCAATTTCTGTGTTTCATCGTCAACAAGGTCAGAGGGATACAATAAACCTGAACTGAAGCATCGGAATCTATAACTAGTGTCACAGGAATGGTTCAAATCATAGAGAGTAAGAAGGGTCAGTATTCTTGTACTCAAGTCGACATTTTGCCTTTTGCATTTAATTCCGTTGCAATTTCTGTGTTTCATCGTCAATAAGACGTCCAAGGGATACAGTAAACCTGGAGTGAAGCATCGGAATCTATAACTAGTGTCAATGGAATGGTTCAAAACATAGACAGTAAGAAGAGTCAATCTTCTTGTACTTAAGTCGGCATTGTGCCTCTTGTATTTAATTCCAATGCAATTTCTGTGTCTCATCGTCAATAAGAAGGTCCAAGGGATACAATAAACCTGAACTGAAGCATCGGAATCTATAACTAGTGTCACAGGAATGGTTCAAAACATAGTCAGTAAGAAGTGTCAGTCTTCTTGTACTTAAGTCGGCATTGTGCCTTTTCTATTTAATTCTGATGCATTTTCTGTGTTTCATTGTCACTAAGAAGGTCCAAGGGATACAGTAAACCTAGAGTGAAGCATCGGAATCTATAACTAGTGTCACAGGAATGGTTCAAACATAAACAGTAAAAAGAGACAGTCTTCTTGAACATAAGTCGACATTGTTCCTTTTCTATTTAATTCCGATGCAATTTCTGTGTTTCATCGACAATAAGAAGGTCAGAGGGATACAATAAACCTGAACTGAAGCATCGGAATCTATAACTAGTGTCACAGGAATGGTTCAAAACATAGTAAGTAAGAACAGTCAGTCTTCTTCTCCTTAACTCGGCATTGTGCCTTTTGTATTTTATTCTGATGCAATTTCTGTGTTTCATCGTCAATAAGAAGGTCCAAGGGATACAGTAAACCTGGAGTGAAGCATCGGAATCTATAACTAGTGTCACAGGAATGGTTCAAATCATAGAGAGGAAGAGGAGTCAGTCTTCTTGTACATAAGTCGACATTTTGCATTTTGTATTTAATTCCGATGCAATTTCTGTGTCTCATCGTCAATAAGAAGGTCCAAGGGATACAGTAAACCTGGAGTGAAGCATCGGAATCAATAACTAGTGTCGCAGGAATGGTTCAAAACATAGAAAGTAAGAAGAGTCAGTCTTCTTGTACTAAATTCGGCATTGTGCGTTTTGTATTTAATTCCGATGCAATTTCTGTGTTTCATCGTCAACAAGACGGTCAGAGGGGTACAGTATACCTGAAGTGAAGCTTCGGAATCTATAACCAGTGTCACAGGAATGGTTCAAAACATAGACAGTTGGAAGAGTCAGTCTTCTTGTACTTAAGTCGGCATTGTGTCTTTCGTATTTAAATCCGAGGAATTTCTGTGTTTCATCGTCAATAAGAAGGTCCAAGGGATACAGTAAACATGAAGTGATGCATCGGAATCTACAACTAGTGTCACAGGAATGGTTCAAAGCATAGACAGTACGAAGAGTCAGTCTTCCTGTACTTATTCGGCATTCTGCCTTTTGTATTTAATTCCGATGCAATTTCTGTGTTTCATCGTCAATAAGAAGGTCCAAGGGATACAGTAAACCTGAAGTGAAGCATCGGAAACTATAACTAGTGTCACAGGTATGGTTCAAAGCATAGTCAGTAAGAAGAGTCAGTCTTCGTGTACTTAACCCTTCATTGTGCCTTTTTTATTTAATTCCGATGCAATTTCTGTTTTTCATCGTCAATAAGAACGTCCAAGGGATACAGTAAACCTGCAGTGAAGCATCGGAATCTATAACTAGTGTCAATGGAATGGTTCAAAACATAGACAGTAAGAAGAGTCAATCTTCTTGTACTTAAGTCGGCATTGTGCCTTTTGTATTTATTTCCGATGCCATTTCTGTGTTTCATCGTCAATAAGAAGGTCAGAGGGATACAGTAAACCTGAAGTGAACCATCGGAATCTATAGCTAGTGTCACAGGAATGATTCATAACATAGTCAGTAAGAGGAGTCAGTCTTCTTGCCCATAAGGCGGCATTGTGCCTTTTGTATTTAATTCCGATGCAATATCTGTGTTTCATCGTCAAAAAGAAGGTGCAAGGGATACAGTAATCCTGGAGTGAAGCATCGGAATCTATAACTAGTGTCACAGGAATGGGTCGAAACATAGAAAGTAAGAAGAGTCAGTCTTCTGTACTTAAGTTGGCATTTTGCATTTTGTATTTGATTCCGATGCATTTTCTGTGTTTCATCGTCAATACGAAGGTCCGAAGGGATACAGTAAACCTCAAGTGAAGCATCGGAATCTATAACTAGTATCACAGGGATGGTTCAACACATAGACAGTAAGAAGAGTCAGTCTTCTTGTACTTAAGTCGGCATTATGTCTTTTGTATTTAATTCCGATGCAATTTCTGCGTTTCATCGTCAATAAGAAGGTACAAGGGATACAGTAAACCTGAAGTGAAGCATCGGAAACTACAACTAGTGTCACAGGAAAGGTTCAAAACATAGACAGTAGGAAGAGTCAGTCTTCATGTACTTAAGTCGGCATTGTGCCTTTTCTATTTAATTCCGATGCTATTTCTGTGTTTCATCGTCAATAAAAAGGTCAGAGGGACACAGTAAACCTGAAGTGAAGCTTCGGAATCTATAACTTGTGTCACAGGAATGGTTCAAATCATAGTCAGTAAGAAGAGTCAGTCTTCTTGTACTTAAGTTGGCATTGTGCCTTTCATATTTAATTCCGATGCAATTTCTGTGTTTCATCGTCAATAAGAACGTCCAAGGGATACAGTAAACCTGGAGTGAAGCATCGGAATCTATAACTAGTGTCATAGGAATGGTTCAAAACATAGTCAGTAAGAACAGTCAGTCTTCTTGTACTTAAGTCGACATTTTGCATTTTGTATTTAATTCCGATGTAGTTTCTGTGTCTCATCGTCAATAAGAAGGTCCAAGGGATGCAGTAAACCTGGAGTGAAGCATCGGAATCAATAACTAGTGTCACAGGAATGGTTCAAAACATAGAAAGTAAGAAGAGTCAGTCTCCTTGAACTTAAGTCGGCATTGTGCCTTTTGTATTTAATTCCTATGCAATTTCTGTGTCTCATCGTCAATAAGAAGGTCCAAGGGATACAGTAAACCTGAAGTGAAGCATCGGAATCTATAACTAGTGTCACAGGAATGGTTCAAAACATAGTCAGTAAGAAGTGACAGTCTTCTTGTACTTAAGTCGGCATTGTGCCTTTTCTATTTAATTCTGATGCAATTTCTGTGTTTCATTGCCACTAAGAAGGTCCAAGGGATACAGTAAACCTATAGTGAAGCATCGGAATCTATAACTAGTGTCACAGGAATGGTTCAAACATAGACAGTAAAAGGAGACAGTCTTCTTGAACATAAGTCGAAACTGTGCCTTTTCTATTTAATTCCGATGCAATTTCTGTGTTTCATCGACAATAAGAAGGTCAGAGGGATACAATAAACCTGAACTGAAGCATCGGAATCTATAACTAGTGTCATAGGAATGGTTCAAAACATAGTCAGTAAGAACAGTCAGTCTTCTTCTCCTTAAGTCGGCATTGTGCCTTTTGTATTTAATTCCGATGCAATTTCTGTGTTTCATCGTCAATAAGAAGGTCCAAGGGATACAGTAAACCTGGAGTGAAGCATCGGAATCTATACCTAGTGTCACAGGACTGGTTCGAAAATAGTAATAAGAGTCAGTCTTCTTGTACTTAATTCGGCATTGTGCGTTTTGTATTTAATTCTGATGCAATTTCTGTGTTTCATCGTCAACAAGACGGTCAGAGGGGTACAGTATACCTGAAGTGAAGCTTCGGAATCTATAACCAGTGTCACAGGAATGGTTCAAAACATAGACAGTTGGAAGAGTCAGTCTTCTTGTACTTAAGTCGGCATTGTGTCTTTTGCATTTAATTCCGAGCAATTTCTGTGTTTCATCGTCAATAAGAAGGTCCAAGGGAAACAGTAAACATGAAGTGAAGCATTGGAATCTACAACTAGTGTCACAGGAATGGTTCAAAACATAGACAGTAAGAAGAGTCAGTATTCATGTACTTAAGTCGGCATTGTGCATTTTCTATTTAATTCCGAAGCTATTTCTGTGTGTCATCGTCAATAAGAAGGTCAGAGGGATACAGTAAACCTGAAGTGAAGCAACGGAATCTATAACTAGTGTTACAGGAATGGTTCAAATCATAGTCAGTAAGAAGAGTCAGTCTTGTTGTACTTAAGTTGGCATTGTGCCTTTCGTATTTAATTCCGATGCAATTTCTGTGTTTCACCGGCAATAAGAAGGTCAGAGGGATACAGTAAACCTGAAGTGAAGCATCCGAATCTATAACTAGGGTCACAGGTATGTTTCAAACATAGACAGTAAGAAGAGTCAGTCTTCTTGTACTTAAGTCGGCATTGTGCCTTTTGTATTTAATTCCGATGGAATTTCTGTGTTTCATCGTCAATAAGAAGGTCAGAGGGATACAGTAGTCCTGAAGTGAAGCATCGGAATCTGTAACTAGTGTCACAGGAATGGTTCAAAACATAGTCAGTGAGAAGAGTCAGTCTCCTAGACCTTAAGTCGGCATTGTGCCTCTTGTATTTAATTCCGATGCAATTTCTGTGTTTCATCGTCAATAAGAAGGTCCAAGGGATACAGCAAACCTGGAGTGAAGCATCGGAATCTATAACTAGTGTCACAGGAATGGTTCAAACATAGTCAGTAAGAAGAGTCAGTCTTCTTGTAGTTATGTCGGCATTGTGCCTTTTCTATTTAATTCCGATGCAATTTCTGTGTTTCATCGTCAATAAGAAGGTCCAAGCTATACAGTAAACCTGGAGTGAAGCATCAGAATCTATAACTAGTGTCACAGGAATGGTTCAAACATAGACAGTATGAAGAGAAGGTCTTCTTGAACTTAAGTCGACATTGTGCCTTTTCTATTTAATTCCGATGCAATTTCTGTGTTTCATCGTCAATAAGAAGGTCAGTGGGATACAATACACCTGAACTGAAGCATCGGAATCTATAACTAGTGTCACAGGAATGGTTCAAAACATAGTCAGTGAGAACAGTCAGTCTTCTTGTCCTTAAGTCGGCATTGTGCATTTTGTATTCAATTCCGATGCAATTTCTGTGTTCCATCGTCAATAACAAGGTCCAAGGGATACAGCAAACCTGGAGTGTAGCATCGGAATCTACAACTAGTGTCACAGGAATGGTTCAAAACATAGACAGTAAGAAGAGTCTGTCTTCGTGTACTTATTCGGCATTTTGCCTTTTGTATTTAATTCCGATGCAATTTCTGTGTTTCATCGTCAATAAGAAGGTCCAAGGGATAGAGTAAACCTGAAGTGAAGCATCGGAAACTATAACTAGTGTCACAGGTATGGTTCAAAACATAGTCAGTAAGAAGAGCCAGTCTTCTTGTACTTAAGTCTACATTGTGCCTTTTGTATTTAATTCCGATGCAATTTCTGTTTTTCATCGTCAATAAGTATGTCCAAGGGATACAGTAAACCTGCAGTAAAGCATCGGAATCTATAACTAGTGTCAATGGAATGGTTCAAAACATAGACAGTAAGAAGAGTCAATCTTCTTGTACTTAAGTCGGCATTGTGCCTTTTGTATTTAATTCCGATGCCATATCTGTGTTTCATCGTCAATACGAAGGTCAGAGGGATACAGTAAACCTGAAGTGAACCATCGGAATCTATAGCTAGTGTCACAGGAATGGTTCATAACATAGTCAGTAAGAAGAGTCAGTCTTCTTGTCCATAAGGCGGCATTGTGCCTTTTGTATTTAATTCCGATTCAATTTCTGTGTTTCGTCGTCAATAAGAAGGTCCAAGGGATACAGTAATCCTGGAGTGAAGCATCGGAATCTATAACTAGTGTCACAGGAATGGTTCAAAACATAGAATGTAAGAAGAGTCAGTCTTCTGTACTTCAGTTGGCATTTTGCCTTTTGTATTTAGTTCCGATGCATTTTCTGTGTTTCATCGTCAATAAGATGGTCCAAGGGATACAGTAAACCTCAAGTGAAGCATCGGATTCTATAACTAGTATCACAGGAATGGTTCAAAACATAGTCAGTAAGAAGAGTCAGTCTTCTAGAACTTAAGTCGGCATTGTGCATTTTCTATTTAATTCCGATGCAAATTCAGTGTTTCATCGTCAATAAGACGGTCAGAGGGATACAGTAAACCTGAAGTGAAGCATCGGAATCTATAACTAGTGTCACAGGAATGGTTCAAACCATAGACAGAAGAAGAGTCAGTCTTCTTGTACTTAAGTCGGCATTGTGCCTTTTCTATTTAATTCCGATGCTATTTCTGTGTTTCATCGTTAACAAGAAGGTCAGAGGGATACAGTAAACCTGAAGTGAAGCATCGGAATCTATAACTTGTGTCACAGGAATGGGTCAAATCATAGTCAGTAAGAAGAGTCAGTCTTCTTGTACTTAAAATGGCATTGTGCCTTTCGTATTTAATTCCGATGCAATTTCTGTGTTTCACCGGCAATGAGATGGTCAGAGGGATACAGTAAACCTGAACTGAAGCATCGGAATCTATATCTAGTGTCACAGGAATGTTTCAAACATAGACAGTAAGAAGAGTCAGTCTTCTTGTACTTAAGTCGGCATTGTGCCTTTTGTATTTAATTCCGATGCAATTTCTGTGATTCATCGTCAATAAGAAGGTCAGAGGGATACAGTAAACCTGAAGTGAAGCATCGGAATCTTTAACTAGTGGCACAAGAATGGTTCAAAACATAGTCAGTGAGAAGAGTCAGTCTCCTTGTCCATAAGTCGGCATTGTGCCTCTTGTATTTAATTCCAATGCTATTTCTGTGTTTCATCGTCAATAAGAAGGTCCAAGGGATACAGTAAACCTGGAGTGAAGCATCGGAAACTATAACTACTGACACAGGAATGGTTCAAAACATAGTCAGTAAGAAGAGACTGTCTTCTTGTACTTAAGTCTTCATTGTGCCTTTTCTATTTAATTCCGATGCAATTTCTGTGTTTCATCGTCAATAAGAACGTCCAAGGGATACAGTGAACCTGGAATGAAGCATCGGAATCTATAACTAGTGTAAATGGAATGGTAGAAAACATAGACAGTAAGAAGAGTCAATCTTCTTGTACTTAAGTCGGCATTGTGCCTTTTGTATTTAATTCCGATGCAACTTCTGTGTTTCATCGTCAATAAGAACGTCAGAGGGATACAGTAAACCTGAAGTGAAGCATCGGAATCTATAGCTAGTGTCACAGGAATGGTTCAAAGGCATAGTCAGTAAGAAGAGTCAGTCTTCTTGTCCTTAAGTCGGCATTGTGCATTTTGTATTCTATTCCGATGCAATTTCTGTGTTTCATCGTCAATAAGAAGGTCAGAGGGATACAGTAAACCTGGAGTGAAGCATCGGAATCTATAACCTGTGTCACAGCAATGGTTCAAATCATAGAGAGTAAGAAGAGTCAGTCTTCTTGTACTTAAGTCGGCATTTTGCCTTTTGTATTTAATTCCGATGCAATATCTGTGTTTCATCGTCAATGAGAAGGTCCAAGGGATACAGTAAACCCGGAGTGAAGCATCGGAATCAATAACTAGCGTCACAGGAATGGTTCAAAACATAGAAAGTAAGAAGAGTCAGTCTTCTTGAACTTAAGTCGGCATTGTGCCTTTTGTATTTAATTCCGATGCAATTTCTGTGTTTCATCGTCAATAAGGTCAGAGGGATAGTGTAAACCTGAAGTGAAGCATTGGAATCCATAAGTAGTGTCACAGGAATGGTTCAAGGCATAGTCAGTAAGAAGAGTCATTTTTCTAGTACTTATGTCGGCATTGTGCCTTTTCTATTTAATTCCGATGCAATTTCTGTGTTTCATCGTCAATAAGCCGGTCAGAGGGATACAGTAAACCTGAAGTGAAGCATCGGAATCTATAACCAGTGTCACAGGAATGGTTCAAAACATAGACAGTTGGAAGAGTCAGTCTTATTGTACTTAAGTCGGCATTGTGTCTTTTGGATTTAATTCCGATACAATTTCTGTTTTTCATCGTCAATAAGAAGGTCCAAGGGATACATTAAACCTTAAGTGAAGCATCGGAACCTACAACTAGTGTCACAGGAATGGTTCAAACATAGACAGTTGGAAGAGTCAGTCTCCTTGTACTTAAGTCGGCATTGTGTCTTTTAGATTTAATTCCGATGCAATTTCTGTCTTTCATCGTCAATAAGAAGGTCCAAGGGATACAGTAAAACTGAAGTGAAGCATCGGAATCTACAACTAGTGTCACAGGAATGGTTCAAACATAGACAGTAGGAAGAGTCAGTCTTGTTGTCCATAAGGCGGCATTGTGCCTTTTGTATTTAATTCCGATACAAAATTTGTGTTTCATCGTCAATAAGAAGGTCCAAGGGATACAGTAATCCTGGAGTGAAGCATCGGAATCTATAAGTAGTGTCACAGGAATGGTTCAACACATAGACAGGAAGAAGAGTCAGTCTTCTGTACTTAAGTTGGCATTGTGCCTTTTGTATTTAATTCCGATGGAATTTCTGTGTTTCATTGTCAATAAGAAGGTCAGAGGGATACTGTAATCCTAAAGTGAAGCATCGGAATCTATAACTAGTGTCACAGGAATGGTTCAAAACATAGTGAGCAAGAAGAGTCAGTCTTTTTGTACTTAAGTCATCATTGTGCATTTTCTATTCATTTCTGTTGCAATTTCTGTGTTTCATCGTTAATAGGATGGTCCAAGGGATACTGTAAACCAGGAGTGAAGCATCGGAATCTATAACTAATGTCACAGGAATGGTTCAAATCAAAGACAGTAAGAAGAGTCAGTCTTAACTTACTTAAGTCGGCATTGTGCCCTTTGCATTTTATTCCGATGCAATTTCTGTGTTTCATCATCAATAAGAAGGTCCATGGGATACAGTAAACCTGGAGCGAAGCATCGGAGTCTATAACTAGTGTCACAGGACTGGTTCAAAAATAGACAGTAAAAGAGTCAGTCTTCTTGTACTTAATTCGGCATTGTGCCTTTTGTATTTAATTCCGATGCAATTTCTGTGTTTCATCGTCAATAAGACGGTCAGAGGAACACAGTAAACCTGAAGTGAACCATCGGAATCTATAACTAGTGTCACAGGAATGGTTCAAAACATAGACAGTTGGAACAGGCAGTCTTCTTGTACTTAAGTCGGCATTGTGTCTTTTGTTTTTAATTCCGATGTAATTTCTGTGTTTCATCGTCAATAAGAAGGTCCAAGGGATACAGTACACCTGAAGTGAAGCATCGGACGCTACAACTAGTGTCACAGGAATGGTTCATACCAGTTGGAAGAGGCAGTCTTCTTGTACTTAAGTCGGCATTGTGTCTTTTGTTTTTAATTCCGATGTAATTTCTGTGTTTCATCGTCAATAAGAAGGTCCAAGGGATACAGTACACCTGAAGTGAAGCATCGGACGCTACAACTAGTGTCACAGGAATGGTTCATACCATAGACAGTAAGAAGAGTCAGTCTTCTTGTACTTAAGTCGGCATTGTGCCTTTTCTATTTCATTCCGATGCTATTTCTGTGTTTCATCGTCAATAAGAAGGTCAGAGGGAAACAGTAAACCTGAAGTGAAGCATCGGAATCTATAACTTGTGTCACAGGAATGGGTCAAATCATAGTCAGTAAGAAGAGTCAGTTTCCTTGTATTTAAGTTGGCATTGTGCCTTTCGTATTTAATTCCGATGCAATTTCTGTGTTTCACCGGCAATGAGAAGGTCAGAGGGATACAGCAAACCTGAAGTGAAGCATCGGAATCTGTAACTAGTGTCACAGGAATGTTTCAAACATAGACAGTAAGAAGAGTCAGTCTTCTTGTACTTAAATCGGCATTGTACCTTATGTATTTAATTCCGATGCAATTTCTGTGTTATATTGTCACTAAGAAGGTCAGAGGGAAACAGTAATCCTGAAGTTAAGCATCGGAATCTATAACTAGTGTCACAGGAATGGTTCAAAGCATAGTCAGTAAGAAGAGTCAGTTTTCTTGTAGTTAAGTCGGCATTGTGCCTTTTGTATTGAATTCCGATGTAATATCTTTGTTTCATCGTCAATAAGACGGACCAAGGGATACAGTAAACCTGAAGTGAAGCATCGGAATCTATAACTAGTGTCTCAGGAATGGTCCAAAACATAGACAGTAGGAAGAGTCAGTCTTCTTGTACTTAAGTCATCATTGTGCATTTTCTATTTAATTCTGTTGCAATTTCTGTGTTTCATCGTTAATAGGATGGTCCAAGGGATACAGTAAACCTGGAGTGAAGCATGGGAGTCTATCACTAGTGTCGCAGGACTGGTTCAAAAATAGACAGTAAGAAGAGTCAGTCTTCTTGTACTTAATTCGGCATTGTGCCTTTTGTATCTAATTCCGATGCAATTTCTGTGTTTCATCGTCAATAAGAAGGTCAGAGGGATACAGTTAACCTGAAGTGAATCTTCGGAATCCATAACTAGTGTCACAGGAATGGTTCAAAACATAGTCAGTAAGAAGAGTCAGTCTTCTAGAACTTAAGTCGGCATTGTGCATTTTCTATTTAATTCCGATGCAAATTCTGTGTTTCATCGTCAATAAGACGGTCAGAGGGATACAGTAAACCTGAAGTGAAGCATCGGAATCTATAACTAGTGTCACAGGAATGGTTAAAAACATAGACAGTTGGAAGAGGCAGTCTTCTTGTACTTAAGTCGGCATTGTGTTTTTTAATTTAATTCCGATGCAATTTCTGTGTTTCATCGTCAATAAGAAGGTCCAAGCGATACAGTACACCTGAAGTGAAGCATCGGACACTACAACTAGTGTCACAGGAATGGTTCATACCATAGACAGTAAGAAGAGTCAGTCTTCTTGTACTTAAGTCGGCATTGTGCCTTTTCTATTTAATTCCGATGCTATTTCTGTGTTTCATCGTCAATAAGAAGGTCAGAGGGATACAGTAAACCTGAAGTGAAGCATCGGAATCTATAACTTGTGTCACAGGAATGGGTCAAATCATAGTCAGTAAGAAGAGTCGGTCTTCTTGTACTTAAGTTGGCATTGTGCCTTTCGTATTTAATTCCGATGCAATATCTGCGTTTCACCGGCAATGAGAAGGTCACAGAGATACAGTAAACCTGAAGTGAAGCATCGGAATCTATAACTAGTGTCACAGGAATGGTTCAAACATAGACAGTAAAAAGAGTCAGTCTTCTTGTACTTAAGTCGGCATTGTGCCTTTTGTATTTAATTCCGATTCAATTTCTGTGTTTCATCGTCAATAAGAAGGTCAGAGGGATAGAGTAAACCTGAAGTGAAGCATCGGCATCTATAACTAGTGTCACAGGAACGGTTCAAAACATAGTCAGTGAGAAGAGTCAGTCTCCGTGTCCATTAGTCGGCATTGTGCCTCTTGTATTTAATTCCAATCCAATTTCTGTGTTTCATCGTCAATAAGAAGGTCCAAGGGATACAGTAAACCTGGAGTGAAGCATCGGAAACTATAACTAGTGTCACAGGAATGGTTCAAAACATAGTCAGTAAGAAGAGTCTGTCTTCTTGTATTTAAGTCTTCATTGTGCCTTTTCTATTAATTTCCGATGCGATTTCTGTGTTTCATCGTCAATAAGAACGTCCAAGGGATACAGTAAACCTGGAGTGAAGCATCGGAATCTATAACTAGTGTCAATGGAATTGTTCAAAACATAGACAGTAAGAAGAGTCAATCTTCTTGTACTTAAGTCGGCATTATGCCTTTTGTATTTAATTCCGATGCAACTTCTGTGTTTCATCGTCAATGAGAACGTCAGAGGGATACAGTAAACCTGAAGTGAAGCATCGGAATCTATAGCTAGTGTCACAGGAATGGTTCAAAGGCATAGTCAGTAATTAGAGTCAGTCTTCTTGTCCTTAAGTTTGCATTGTGCCTTTTGTATTTAATTCCGATGCAATTTCTGTCTTTCATCGTCAATAAGAAGGTCCAAGGGATACAGTAAACCTGGAGTGAAGCATCGGAATCTATAACTAGTGTCACAGGAATGGTTCAAATCATAGAGAGTAAGAAGAGTCAGTCATCTTGTACTTAAGTCGGCATTTTGCCTTTTGTATTTAATTCCGATGCAATTTCTGTGTTTCATCGACAATAAGAAGGACCAAGGGATACAGTAAACCTGGATTGAAGCATCGTAATCAATAACTAGTGTCACAGGAATGGTTCAAAGCATAGAAAGTAAGAAGAGTCAGTCTTCTTGAACTTAAGTCGGCATTGTGCCTTTTCTATTTAATTCCGATGTAATTTCTGTGTTTCATCGTCAATAAGCCGGTCAGACGGATACAGTAAACCTGAAGTGAAGCATCGGAATCTATAACTAGTGTCACAGGAATGTTTCAAACATAGACAGTAAAAAGAGTCAGTCTTCTTGTACTTAAGTCGGCATTGTGCCTTTTGTACTTAATTTCGATGCAATTTCTGTGTTTCATCGTCAATAAGAAGGTCAGAGGGATACAGTTAACCTGAAGTGAAGCTTCGGAATCCATAACTAGTGTCACAGGAATAGTTCAAAACATAGTCAGTAAGAAGAGTCAGTCTTCTAGAACTTAAGTCGGCATTATGCATTTTCTATTTAATTCCGATGCAAATTCTGTGTTTCATCGTCAATAACACGGTCAGAGGGATACAGTAAACCTGAAGTGAAGCATCGGAATCTATAACTAGTGTCACAGGAATGGTTCAAAGCATAGTCAGTAAGAAGAGTCAGTTTTCTTGTAGTTAAATCGGCATTGTGCCTTTTGTATTGAATTCCGATGCAATATCTTTGTTTCATCGTCAATAAGACGGTCCAAGGGAAACAGTAAAACTGAAGTGAAGCATCGGAACCTATAACTAGTGTCTCAGGAATGGTTCAAAACATAGACAGTAGGTAGAGTCAGTCTTCTAGTACTTAAGTCGGCATTGTGCCTTTTGTATTGAATTCCGATGCAATATCTTTGTTTCATCGTCAATAAGACGGTCCAAGGGATACAGTAAACCTGAAGTGAAGCATCGGAATCTATTACTAGTGTCTCAGGAATGGTTCAAAACATAGACAGTAGGAAGAGTCAGTCTTCCTGACCATAAGGCGGCATTGTTCCTTTTGTATATAATTCCGATGCAATATCTGTGTTTCATCGTCAATAAGAAGGTCCAGGGGATACAGTAATCCTGGAGTGAAGCATCAGAATCTATAACTAGTGTCACAGGAACGGTTCAAAACATAGACAGTTGGAAGAAGCAGTCTTCTTGTACTTAAGTCGGCACTGTGTCTTTTGTATTTAATTCCAATGCCATTTCTGTGTTTCATCGTCAATAAGAAGGTCCAAGGGATACAGTACACCTGAAGTGAAGCATCGGACACTACTACTAGTGTCACAGGAATGGTTCATACCATAGACAGTAAGAAGAGTCAGTCTTCTTGTACTTAAGTCGGCATTGTGCCTTTTCTATTTAATTCCGATGCTATTTCTGAGTTTCATCGTCAATAAGAAGGTCAGAGGGATACAGTAAACCTGAAGTAAAGCATCGGAATCTATAACTTGTGTCACAGGAATGGGTCAAATCATAGTCAGTAAGAAGAGACAGTCTTCTTGTACTTATGTTGGCATTGTGCCTTTCGTATTTAATTCCGATGCAATTTCTGTGTTTCACCGGCAATGAGAAGGTCAGAGGGATACAGTAAACCTGAAGTGAAGCATCGGAATCTATAACTAGTGTCACAGGAATGTTTCAAACATAGACAGTAAGAAGAGCAGTCTTCTTGTACTTAAGTCGGCATTGTGCCTTTTGTATTTAATTCCGATGCATTTTCTGTGTTTCATCGTCAATAAGAAGGTCAGAGGGATAGAGTAAACCTGAAGTGAAGCATCGGAATCTATAACTAGTGTCACAGGAACGGTTCAAAACATAGTCAGTGAGAAGAGTCAGTCTCCTTGTCAATAAGTCGGCATTGTGCCTCTTGTATTTACTTCCAATGCCATTTCTGTGTTTCCATGTCAATAAGAAGGACCAAGGGATACAGTAAACCTGGAGTGAAGCATCGGAAACTATAACTAGTGTCACAGGAATGGATCAAAATATAGTCAGTAAGAAGAGTCAGTCTTCTTGTACATAAGTCTTCATTGTGCCTTTTCTATTTAATTCCGATGCAATTTCTGTGTTTCATCGTCAATAAGAACGTCCAAGGGATACAGTAAACTTGGAGTGAAGCATCGGAATCTACAACTAGTGTCAATGGAATGGTTCAAAACATAGACAGTAAGAAGAGTCAATCTTCTTGTACTTAAGCCGGCATTGTGCTTTTTGTATTTAATTCCGATGCAACTTCTGTGTTTCATCGTCAATGAGAACGTCAGAGGGATACAGTAAACCTGAAGTGAAGCGTCGGAATCTATAACTAGTGTCAATGGAATGGTTCAAAACATAGACAGTAAGAAGAGTCAATCTTCTTGTACTTAAGTCGGCATTGTGCCTTTTGTATTTAATTCCGATGCAACTTCTGTGTTTCATCGTTAATGAGAACGTCAGAGGGATACAGTTAACCTGGAGTGAAGCGTCGGAATCTATAACTAGTGTCAATGGAATGGTTCAAATCATAGACAGTAAGAAGAGTCAATCTTCTTGTACTTAAGTCGGCATTGTGCCTTTTGTATTTAATTCCGATGCAACTTCTGTGTTTCATCGTTAATGAGAACGTCAGAGGGATACAGTTAACCTGGAGTGAAGCATCGGAATCTATTACTAGTGTTACAGGAATGGTTCAAATCATAGAGAGTAAGAAGAGTCAGTCTTCTTGTACTTAAGTCGGCATTTTGCCTTTTGTATTTAATTCCGATGCAATTTCTGTGTATCATCGTCAATAAGAAGGACCAAGGGATACTGTAAACCTGGAGTGAAGCATCGGAATCAATAACTAGTGTCACAGGAATGGTTCAAAGCATAGAAAGTAAGTAGAGTCAGTCTTCTTGAACTTAAGTCTTCATTGTGCCTTTTGTATTTAATTCCGATGCAATTTCTGTGTTTCATCGTCAATACGACGGTCCAAGGGATACAGTAAACCTGAAGTGAAGCATCGGAATCTATAACTAGTGTCTCAGGAATGGTTCAAAACATAGACAGTAGGAAGAGTCAGTCTTCCTGTCCATAAGGCGGCATTGTGCCTTTTGTATTTAATTCCGATGCAATATCTGTGCTTCATTGTCAATAAGAAGGTCCAAGGGATACAGTAAACCTGGAGTGAAGCATCGGAATCTATAACTAGTGTCACAGGAATGGTTCTAATCATAGAGAGTAAGAAGAGTCAGTCTTCTTGTACTTAAGTCGGCATTTTGCCTTTTGTATTGAATTCCGATGCAATATCTTTGTTTCATCGTCAATAAGACGGTCCAAGGGATACTGTAAAACTGAAGTGAAGCATCGGAATCTATAACTAGTGTCTCAGGAATGGTTCAAAACATAGACAGTAGTAAGAGTCAGTCTTCTTGTACTTAAGTCGGCATTGTGCCTTTTGCATTGAATTCCGATGCAATATCTTTGTTTCATCGGTAATAAGACGGTCCAAGGGATACAGTAAACCTGAAGTGAAGCATCGGAATCTGTAACTAGTGTTTCAGGAATGGTACAAATCATAGACAGTAGGAAGAGTCAGTCTTCCTGTCCATAAGGCGCCATTGTGCCTTTTGTATTTAATTCCGATGCAATATCTGTGTTTCATCGTCAATAAGAAGGTCCCAGGGATACTGTAATCCTGGAGTGAAGCATCAGAATCTATAACTAGTGTTACAAGAATGGTTCAAAACATAGAAAGTAAGAAGAGTCAGTCTTCTGTACTTAAGTTGGCATTTTGCATTTTGTATTTAATTCCGATGCAATTTCTGTGTTTCATCGTCAATAAGAAGGTCCAAGGGATACAGTAAACCTCAAGTGAAGCATCGGAATCTATAACTAGTATCACAGGGATGATTCAAAACATAGACAGTAAGAAGAGTCAGTCTTCTTGTACTTAAGTCGGCATTGTGCCTTTTGTATTTAATTCCGATGCAATTTCTGTGTTTCATTGTCAATAAGAAGGTCAGAGGGATACAGTAATCCTGAAGTGAAGCATCGGAATCTATAACTAGTGTCACAGGAATGTTTCAAAACATAGTCAGTAAGAAGAGTCAGTCTTCTTGTACTTAAGTCATCATTGTGCATTTTCTATTTAATTCTGTTGCAATTTCTGTGTTTCATCGTTAATAGGATGGTCCAAGGGATACAGTAAACCTGGAGTGAAGCATCGGAATCTATAACTAATGTCACAGGAATGGTTCAAATCATAGACAGTAAGAAGAGTCAGTCTTCTCTTACTTAAGTCGGCATTGTGCCCTTTGCATTTTATTCCGATGCAATTTCTGTGTTTCATCGTCAATAAGATGGTCCATGGGTTACAGTAAACCTGGAGTGAAGCATCGGAGTCTATAACTAGTGTCACAGGACTGGTTCAAAAGGAAACAGTAAGAAGAGTCTGTCTTCTTGTACTTAATTCGCCATTGTGCCATTTGTATTTAATTCCGATGCAATTTCTGTGTTTCATCGTCAATAAGAAGGTCCAAGGGATACAGTAAACCTGGAGTGAAGCATCGGAATCAATAACTAGTGTCACAGGAATGGTTCAAAACATAGAAAGTAAGAAGAGTCAGTCTTCTTGAACTTAAGTCGGCATTGTGCCTTTTGTATTTAATTCCGATGCAATTTCTGTGTTTCATCGTCAATATGGTCAGAGGGATAGTGTAAACCTGAAGTGAAGCATCGGAATCCATAAGTAGTGTCACAGGAATGGTTCAAAACATAGTCAGTAAGAAGAGTCATTTTTCTAGTACTTAAGTCCACATTGTGTTTCATCGTCAATAAGATCGTCCAAGGGATACTGTAAACCTGCTGTGAAGCATCGGAATCTTTAACTAGTGTCAATGGAATGGTTCAGAACATAGACAGTAAGAAGAGTCAATCTTCTTGTACTTAAGTCGGCATTTTGCCTTTTGTATTTAATTCCGATGCCATTTCTGTGTTTCATCGTCAATAAGAAGGTCAGAGGGATACAGTAAACCTGAAGTGAACCATCGGAATCTATAGCTAGTGTCACAGGAATGGTTCAAAACATAGTCAGTAAGAAGAGTCAGCCTTCTTGTCCAGAAGGCGGCATTGTGCCTTTTGTATTTGATTCCGATGCAATATCTGTGTTTCATCGTCAATAAGAAGGTCCAAGGGATACAGTAATCCTGTAGTGAAGCATCGGAATCTATAACTAGTGTCACAGGAATGGTTCAAAACATAGAAAGTAAGAAGAGTCAGTCTTCTGTACTTAAGTTGGCATTTTTCCTTTTGTATTTAATTCCGATGCATTATATGTGTTTCATCGTCAATAAGAAGGTCCAAGGGATACAGTAATCCTCAAGTGAAGCATCGGAATCTATAACTAGTATCACAGGGATGGTTCAAAACATAGACAGTATGAAGAGTCAGTCTTCTTGTACTTAAGTCGGCATTGTGCCTTTTGTATTTAATTCCGATGCAATTTCTGTGTTTCATTGTCAATAAGAAGGTCAGAGGGATACAGGAATCCAGAAGTGAAGCATCGGAATCTATAACTAGTGTCACAGGAATGGTTCAAAACATAGTCAGTAAGAAGAGTCAGTCTTCTTGTACTTAAGCCATCATTGTGCATTTTCTATTTAATTCTGTTGCAATTTCTGTGTTTCATCGTTAATAGGATGGTCCAAGGGATACAGTAAACCTGGAGTGAAGCATCGGAATCTATAACTAATGTCACAGGAATGGTTCAAATCATAGACAGTAAGAAGAGTCAGTCTTCTCTTACTTAAGACGGCATTGTGCCCTTTGCATTATATTCCGATGCAATTTCTGTGTTTCATCGTCAATAAGAAGGTCCATGTGATACAGTAAACCTGGAGTGAAGCGTCGGAGTCTATAACTAGTGTCACAGGACTGGTTCAAAAATAGACAATAAGAAGAGTCAGTCTTCTTGTACTTAATTCTTCATTGTGCCTTTTGTATTTAATTGCGAAACAATTTCTGTGTTTCATCGTCAATAAGAAGGTCAGAGGGATACAGTTAACCTGAAGTGAAGCTTCGGAATCCATAACTGGTGTCACAGGAATGGTTGAAAACATAGTCAGTAAGAAGAGTCAGTCTTCTAGAACTTAAGTCGGCATTGTGCATTTTCTATTAAATTCCGATGCAAATTCTGTGTTTCATCGTCAATAAGACGGTCAGAGGGATACAGAAAACCTGAAGTGAAGCATCGGAATCTATAACTAGTGTCACAGGAATGGTTCAAAACATAGGCACTTGGAAAAGGCAGTGTTCTTGTACTTAAGTCGGCATTGTGTCTTTTGTATTTAATTCCGATGCAATTTCTGTGTTTCATCGTCAATAAGAAGGTCCAAGGGACACAGTAAACCTGGAGTGAAGCATCGGAATCTATAACTACTGTCACAGGAATAGCTGAAATCATAGAGGGTAAGAAGAGTCAGTCTTCTTGTACTTAAGTCGGCATTTTGCCTTTCGTATTTAATTCCGATGCAATTTCTGTGTTTCATCGTCAATAAGAAGGTCCAAGGGATACAGTAAACCTGGAGTGAAGCATCGGAATCAATAACTAGTCTCACAGGAATGGTTCAAAACATAGAAAGTAAGAAGAGTCAGTCTTCTTGAACTTAAGTCGGCATTGTGCCTTTTGTATTTAATTCCGATGCAATTTCTGTGTTTCATCGTCAATAAGGTCAGAGGGATAGTGTAAACCTGAAGTGAAGCATCGGAATCCATAAGTAGTGACACAGGAGTGGTTCAAAACATAGTCAGTAAGAGGAGTCATTTTTCTAGTACTTAAGTCGGCATTGTGCCTTTTCTATTTAATTCCGATGCAATTTCTGTGTTTCATCGTCAATAAGCCGGTCAGAGGGATACAGTAAACCTGAAGTGAAGCATCGGAATCTATAAACAGTGTCACAGGAATGGTTCAAAACATAGACAGTTGGAAGAGTCAGTCTTCTTGTACTTATGTCGGCATTGTGTCTTTTGGATTTAATTCCGATGCAATTTCTGTCTTTCATCGTCAATAAGAAGGTCCAAGGGATACAGTAAACCTGAAGTGAAGCATCGGAATCTACAACTAGTGTCACAGGAATGGTTCAAAACATAGACAGTAAGAAGAGCCAGTCTTCATGTACTTAAGTCGGCATTGTGTTTTTTATTGATTTCCGATGCAATTTCTGTGTTTCATTGTCACTAAGAAGGTCAGAGGGATACAGTAATCCTGAAGTTAAGCATCGGAATCTATAACTAGTGTCACAGGAATGGTTCAAAGCATAGTCAGTAAGAAGAGTCAGTTTTCTTTTAGTAAAGTCGGCATTGTGCCTTTTGTATTGAATTCCGATCCAATATCTTTGTTTCATCGTCGACAAGACGGTCCAAGGGATACAGTAAACCTGAAGTGAAGCATCGGAATCTATAACTAGTGTCTCAGGAATGGTTCAAAACATAGACAGTAGGAAGAGTCAGTCTTCTAGTACTTAAGTCGGCATTGCGTGTTTTGTATTGAATTCCGATGCAATATCTTTGTTTCATCGTCAATAAGACGGTCCAAGGGATACTGTAAACCTGAAGTGAAGCATCGGAATCTATAACTAGTGTCTCAGGAATGGTTCAAAACATAGACAGTAGGAAGAGTCAGTCTTCCTGTCCATTAGGCGGCATTGTGCCTTTTCTATTTAATTCTGTTGCAATTTCTGTGTTTCATCGTTAATAGGATGGTCCAAGGGATACTGTAAACCTGGAGTGAAGCATCGGAATCTATAAGTAATGTCACAGGAATGGTTCAAATCATAGACAGCAAGAAGAGTCAGTCTTCTCTATCTTAAGTCGGCATTGTGCCCTTTGCATTTTATTCCGATGCAATATCTGTGTTTCATCCTCAATAAGAAGGTCCATGGGATACAGTAGACCTGGAGTGAAGCATCGGAGTCTATAACTAGTGTCACAGGACTGGTTCAAAAATAGACAGTAAGAAGAGTCAGTCTTCTTGTACTTAATTCGGCATTGTGCCTTTTGTATTTAATTCCGATGCAATTTCTGTGTTTCATCGTCAATAAGAAGGTCAGAGGTATCAGTTAACCTGAAGTGAAGCTTCGGAATCCATAACTAGTGTCACAAAAATGGTTCAAAACATAGCCAGTAAGAAGAGTCAGTCTTCTAGAACTTAAGTCGGCATTGTGCATTTTCAATTTAATTCCGATGCAAATTCTGTGTTTCATCGTCAATAAGACGGTCATAGGGATACAGAAAACCTGAAGTGAAGCATCGGAATCTATAACTAGTGTCACAGGAATGGTTCAAAACATAGGCAGTTGGAAGAGGCAGTGTTCTTGTACTTAAGTCGGCATTGTGTCTTTTGTATTTAATTCCGATGCAATTTCTGTGTTTCATTGTCAATAAGAAGGTCCAAGGTATACAGTACACCAGAAGTGAAGCATCGGACACTACAACTAGAGTCACAGGAATGATTCATACCATAGACAGTAAGAAGAGTCAGTCTTCCTGTACTTACGACGGCATTGTGCCTTTTCTATTTAATTCCGATGCTATTTCTGTGTTTCATTGTCAATAAGAAGGTCAGAGGGATACAGTAAACGTGAAGTGAAGCATCGGAATCTATAACTAGTGTCTCAGGAATGGTTCAAAACATAGACAGTAGGAAGAGTCAGTCTTCCCGTCCATAAGGCGGCATTGTGCCTTTTTTTATTTAATTCCGATGCAATATCTGTGTTTCATCGTCAATAAGAAGGTCCAAGGGATACAGTAATCCAGGAGTGAAGCATCGGAATCTATAACTAGTGTCACAGGAATGGTTCAAAACATAGAAAGTAAGAAGAGTCAGTCTTCTGTACTTAAGTTGGCATTTTGCCTTTTGTATTTAATGCCGATGCAATTTCTGTGTTTCATCGTCAATAAGAAGGTCCAAGGGATACAGTAAACCTCAAGTGAAGCATCGGAATCTATAACTAGTATCACAGGGATGGTTCAAAACATAGACAGTAAGAAGAGTCAGTCTTCTTGTACTTAATTCGGCATTGTGCCTTTTGTATTTAATTCCGATGCAATTTCTGTGTTTCATCGTCAATAAGAAGGTCAGAGGGATACAGTTAACCTGAAGTGAAGCTTCGGAATCCATATCTAGTGTCACAGGAATGGTTCAAAGCATTGTCAATAAGAAGAGTCAGTCTTCTAGAACTTATGTCGGCATTGTGCATTTTCTATTTAACTCCGATGCAAATTCTGTGTTTCATCGTCAATAAGACGGTCAGAGGGATACAGTAAACCTGAAGTGACGCATCGGAATCTATAACTAGTATCACAGGGATGGTTCAAAACATAGACAGTAAGAAGAGTCAGTCTTCTTGTACTTAAGTCGGCATTGTGCCTTTTGTATTTAATTCCGATGCAATTTCTGTGTTTCATCGTCAATAAGAAGGTCAGAGGGATACAGTTAACCTGAAGTGAAGCTTCGGAATCCATAACTAGTGTCACCGGAATGGTTCAAAACATAGCCAGTAAGAAGAGTCAGTCTTCTAGAACTTAAGTCGGCATTGTGCATTTTCTATTTAATTCCGATGCAAATTCTGTGTTTCATCGTCAATAAGACGGTCAGAGGGATACAGTAAACCTGAAGTGAAGCATCGGAATCTATAACTAGTATCACAGGGATGGTTCAAAACATAGACAGTAAGAAGAGTCAGTCTTCTTGTACTTAAGTCGGCATTGTGCCTTTTGTATTTAATTCCGATGCAAGTTCTGTGTTTCATTGTCAATAAGAAGGTCAGAGGCATACAGTAATCCTGAAGTGAAGCATCGGAATCTATAACTAGTGTTACAGGAATGGTTCAAAACATAGTCAGTAAGAAGAGTCCGTCTTCTAGTACTTAAGTCATCATTGTGCATTTTCTATTTAATTCTCTTGCAATTTCTGTGTTTCAACGTTAATAGGATGGTCCAAGGGATACAGTAAACCTGGAGTGAAGCATCGGAATCTATAACTAATGTCACAGGAATGGTTCAAATCATAGACAGTAAGAAGAGTCAGTCTTCTCTTACTTAAGTCGGCATTGTGCCCTTTGCATTTTATTCCGATGCAATTTCTGTGTTTCATCGTCAATAAGAAGGTCCATGGGATACAGTAAACCTGGAGTGAAGCATCGGAGTCTATAACTAGTGTCACAGGACTGGTACAAAAATAGACAGTAAGAAGAGTCAGTCTTCTTGTACTTAATTCGGCATTGTGCCTTTTGTATTTAATTCCGATGCTATTTCTGTGTTTCATCGTCAATAAGTCGGTCAGAGGGATACAGTAAACCTGAAGTGAAGCATCGGAATCTATAGCTAGTGTCACAGGAATGGTTCAAAGGCATAGTCAGTAAGAAGAGTCAGTCTTCTTGTCCTTAAGTCGGCATTGTGCATTTTGTATTTATTTCCGATGCAATTTCTGTGTTTCGTCGTCAATACGAAGGTCCAAGGGATACAGTAAACCTGGAGTGAGCATCGGAATCAATAACTAGTGTCACAGGAATGTTTCAAAACATAGAAAGTAAGAAGAGTCAGTCTTCTTGAACTTAAGTCGGCATTGTGCCTTTTGTATTTAATTCCGATGCTATTTCTGTGTTTCATCGTCAATAAGGCCAGAGGGATAGTGTAAACCTGAAGTGAAGCATCGGAATCCATAAGTAGTGTCATAGGAATGGTTCAAAACATAGTCTGTAAGAAGAGTCAGTCTTCTTGTACTTAAGTCAACATTGTGCATTTTCTATTTAATTCTGTTGCAATTTCTGTGTTTCATCGTTAATAGGATGGTCCAAGGGATACAGTAAACCTGGAGTGAAGCATCGGAATCTATAACTAATGTCACAGGAATGGTTCAAATCATAGACAGTAAGAAGAGTCAGTCTTCTCTTACTTAAGTCGGCATTGTGCCCTTTGCATTTTAATCCGATGCAATTTCTGTGTTTCATCGTCAATAATAAGGTCCAAGGGATACAGTAAACCTGAAGTGAAGCATCGGAATCTACAACTAGTGTCACAGGAATGGTTCAAAACATAGACAGTAAGAAGAGTCAGTCTTCATGTACTTAACCCGGCATTGTGTTTTTTGATTATTTCCGATACAATTTCTGTGTTTCATATTCACTAAGAAGGTCAGAGGGATACAGTAATCCTGAAGTTAAGGCATCGGAATCTATAACTAGTGTCACAGGAATGGTTCAAAGCATAGTCAGTAAGAAGAGTCAGTCTTCTAGTACTTAAGTCGGCATTGTGATTTTTGTATTTAATTCCGATGCAATTTCTGTGTTTCATCGTCCATAAGAAGGTCAGAGGGATACAGTAGTCCTGAAGTGAAGAATCGGAATCTATAACTAGTGTCACAGGAACGGTTCAAAACATAGTCAGTGAGAAGAGTCAGTCACCTTGTCATTAAGTCGGCATTGAGCCTCTTGTATTTAATTCCGATGCAATTTCTAGGTTTCATCGTCAATACGAAGGTCCAAGGGATACAGTAAACCTGGAGTGAAGCATCGGAATCTATAAGTAGTGTCACAGTAATGTTTCAAAGCATAGACAGTAAGAAGAGTCAGACGTCTTGTACTTAAGTCGGCATTGTGCCCTCTGTATTTAATTCCGATGCGATTTCTGTGTTTCATCGTCAATAAGAAGGTCCAAAGTATACATTAAACCTGAAGCGAAACATTGGAATCCATAACTAGTGTCACAGGAATGGTTCAAAACATAGTTAGTAAGAAGAGTCAGTCTTCTTGTACTTAAGTCGGCATTGTGCCTTTTCTATTTAATTCAGATGCAATTTCTGTGTTTCATCGTCAATAAGAAGGTCCAAGGTATACAGTAAACCTGGAGTAGAGCATCGGAATCTATAACTAGTGTCACAGGAATGGTTCAAACATAGACAGTAAGAAGAGAGAGTGTTCTTGAACTTAAGTCGACATTGTGCCTTTCCTATTTAACTCCGATGCAATTTCTGTGTTTCATCGTCAACAAGAAAGTCAGAGGGATACAATAAACCTGAACTGAAGCATCGGATTCTATAGCTAGTGTCACAGGAATGGTTCAAAACATAGTCAGTAAGAACAGTCAGTCTTGTTGTCCTTAAGTCGGCATTGTGCCTTTTGTATTTAATTCCGATGCAATTTCTGTGTTTCATCGTCGAAAAGAAGGTCCAAGGGATACAGTAAACCTGGAGTGTAGCATCGGAATCTATAACTAGTGTCACGGGAATGGTTCAAAACATAGACAGTAAGAAGAGTCAGTCTTCGTGTACTTAAGTCGGCATTTTGCCTTTTGTATTTAATTCCGATGCAATTTCTGTGTTTCATCGTCAACAAGAAGGTCCAAGGGATATAGTAAACCTGAAGTGAAGCATCGGAAACTATTACGAGAGCCACAGGAATGGTTCAAAACATAGTCAGTAAGAAGAGTCAGTCTTCTTGTACTTAAGTCTTCATTGTGCCTTTTCTATTTAATTCCGATGCAATTTCTGTGTTTCATCGTCTAAAAGAAGGTCCAAGGGATACTGTAAACCTGGAGTGTAGCATCGGAATCTATAACTAGTGTCACAGGAATGGTTCAAATCATAGACAGTAAGAAGAGTCAGTCTTCGTGTACTTAAGTCGGCATTGTGCATTTTGTATTTAATTCCGATGCATTTTCTGTGTTTCATCGTCAATAAGAAGGTCCGTGGGATACATTAAACCTGGAGTGAACCATCAGAGTCTGTTACTATTGTCACAGGACTGGTTCGAAAATAGACAGTAATTAGAGTCAGTCTTCTTGTACCTAATTCGGGATTGTGCCTTTTGTATCTAATTCCGATGCAATTTCTGTGTTTTATCGTCAATAAGAAGGTCAGAGGGATACAGTTAACCTGAAGTGAAGCATCGGAATCCATAAGTAGTGTCACAGGAATGGTTCAAACATAGTCAGTAAGAGAGTCAGTCTTCTTGTACTTAAGTCGGCATTGTGCCTTTTGTATTTAATTCCGGTGAAATTTCTGTGTTTCATCGTCAATAAGAAGGTCCAAGGGATTCAGTAAACCTGGAGTGAAGTATCGGAATCTATAACTAGTGTCAAAGGGACGGTTCAAAACATAGACAGTAAGATGAGTCAGTATTCTTGAACTTAAGTCGGCATTGTGTTTTTGTATTTATTTCCGATGCAATTTCTGTGTTTCATAGTCACTAAGAAGGTCAGAGGGATACAGTAATCCTGAAGTTAAGCATCGGAATCAATAACTAGTGTCACAGGAATGCCTCAAAGCATAGTCAGTAAGAAGAGTCAGTCTTCTTGTAGTTAAGTCGGCATTGTGCCTTTTGTATTGAATTCCGATGCAATATCTTTGTTTCATCGTTTATAAGAAGGTCCAAGGGATACAGTAAACCTGAAGTGAAGCATCGGAACCTATAACTAGTGTCACAGGACTTGTTCAAAAATAGACAGTAAAAAGAGTCAGTCTTCTTTTACTTAATTCGGCATTGTGCCTTTTGTATTTAATTCCGATGCAATTTCTGTGTTTCATCGTCAATAAGAAGGTCAGAGGGATACATTTAACCTGAAGTGAAGCATCGGAATCCATAAGTAGTGTCACAGGAATGAGTCAAAACATAGTCAGTAAGAAGAGTCAGTCTTCTTGTATTTAAGTCGGCATTGTGCCTTTTGTGTTTAATTCCGATGCAATTTCTGTGCTTCATCGTCAATAAGAAGGTCCATGGGATACAGTAAACCTGGATGAAGCATCGGAATCTTTATCTAGTGTCACAGGGACGGTTCAAAACATAGAAAGTAAGAAGAGTCAGTCTTCTTGAACTTAAGTCGGCATTGTGCCTTTTGTATTTAATTCCGATGCAATTTCTGTGTTTCATCGTCAATATGGTCAGAGGGATAGTGTAAACCTGAAGTGAAGCATCGGAATCCATAAGTAGTGTCACAGGAATGGTTCAAAACATAGTCAGTAAGAAGAGTCATTTTTCTAGTACTTAAGTCCACATTGTGTTTCATCGTCAATAAGAACGTCCAAGGGATACTGTAAACCTGCTGTGAAGCATCGGAATCTATAACTAGTGTCAATGGAATGGTTCTGAACATAGACAGTAAGAAGAGTCAATCTTCTTGTACTTAAGTCGGCATTTTGCCTTTTGCATTTAATTCCGATGCCATTTCTGTGTTTCATCGTCAATAAGAAGGTCAGAGGGATACAGTAAACCTGAAGTGAACCATCGGAATCTATAGCTAGTGTCACATGAATGGTTCAAAGCATAGTCAGTAAGAAGAGTCAGCCTTCTTGTCCAGAAGGCGGCATTGTGCCTTTTGTATTTGATTCCGATGCAATATCTGTGTTTCATCGTCAATAAGAAGGTCCAAGGGATACAGTAATCCTGTAGTGAAGCATCGGAATCTATAACTAGTGTCACAGGAATGGTTCAAAACATAGAAAGTAAGAAGAGTCAGTCTTCTGTACTTAAGTTGGCATTTTTCCTTTTGTATTTAATTCCGATGCATTATATGTGTTTCATCGTCAATAAGAAGGTCCAAGGGATACAGTAATCCTCAAGTGAAGCATCGGAATCTATAACTAGTATCACAGGGATGGTTCAAAACATAGACAGTAAGAAGAGTCAGTCTTCTTGTACTTAAGTCGGCATTGTGCCTTTTGTATTTAATTCCGATGCAATTTCTGTGTTTCATCGGCAATAAGGTCAGAGGGATACAGTAAACCTGAAGTGAAGCATCGGAATCTATAACTAGTGTCTCAGGAATGGTTCAAAACATAGACAGTAGGAAGAGTCAGTCTTCCTGTCCATTAGGCGGCATTACGCCTTTTCTATTTAATTCTGTTGCAATTTCTGTGTTTCATCGTTAATAGGATGGTCCAAGGGATACTGTAAACCTGGAGTGAAGCATCGGAATCTATAAGTAATGTCACAGGAATGGTTCAAATCATAGACAGTAAGAAGAGTCAGTCTTCTCTATCTTAAGTCGGCATTGTGCCCTTTGCATTTTATTCCGATGCAATATCTGTGTTTCATCCTCAATAAGAAGGTCCATGGGATACAGTAGACCTGGAGTGAAGCATCGGAGTCTATAACTAGTGTCACAGGACTGGTTCAAAAATAGACAGTAAGAAGAGTCAGTCTTCTTGTACTTAATTCGGCATTGTGCCTTTTGTATTTAATTCCGATGCAATTTCTGTGTTTCATCGTCAATAAGAAGGTCAGAGGTATCAGTTAACCTGAAGTGAAGCTTTGGAATCCATAACTAGTGTCACAGGAATGGTTCAAAACATAGCCAGTAAGAAGAGTCAGTCTTCTAGAACTTAAGTCGGCATTGTGCATTTTCAATTTAATTCCGATGCAAATTCTGTGTTTCATCGTCAATAAGACGGTCAGAGGGATACAGAAAACCTGAAGTGAAGCATCGGAATCTATAACTAGTGTCACAGGAATGGTTCAAAACATAGGCAGTTGGAAGAGGCAGTGTTCTTGTACTTAAGTCGGCATTGTGTCTTTTGTATTTAATTCCGATGCAATTTCTGTGTTTCATCGTCAATAAGAAGGTCCAAGGTATACAGTACACCAGAAGTGAAGCATCGGACACTACAACTAGAGTCACAGGAATGATTCACACCATAGACAGTAAGAAGAGTCAGTCTTCCTGTACTTACGTCGGCATTGTGCCTTTTCTATTTAATTCCGATGCTATTTCTGTGTTTCATTGTCAATAAGAAGGTCAGAGGGATACAGTAAACGTGAAGTGAAGCATCGGAGTCTATAACTAGTGTCACAGGACTGGTTCAAAAATAGACAGTAAGAAAAGTCAGTCTTCTTGTACTTAAGTCGGCATTGTGCCTTTTGTATTTAATTCCGATGCAAGTTCTGTGTTTCATTGTCAATAAGAAGGTCAGAGGCATACAGTAATCCTGAAGGGAAGCATCGTAATCTATAACTAGTGTCACAGGAAAGGTTCAAAGCATAGTCAGTAAGAAGAGTCAGTCTTCTTGTACTTAAGTCATCATTGTGCATTTTCTATTTAATTCTGTTCCAATTTCTGTGTTTCAACGTTAATAGGATGGTCCAAGGGATACAGTAAACCTGGAGTGAAGCATCGGAATCTATAACTAATGTCACAGGAATGGTTCAAATCATAGACAGTAAGAAGTGTCAGTCTTCTCTTACTTAAGTCGGCATTGTGCCCTTTGCATTTTATTCCGATGCGATTTCTGTGTTTCATCGTCAATAAGAAGGTCCATGTGATACAGTAAACCAGGAGTGAAGTATCGGAGTCTATAACTAGTGTCACAGGACTGGTACAAAGATAGACAGTAAGAAGAGTCAGTCTCCTTGTACTTAATTCGGCATTGTGCCCTTTGTATTTAATTCCGATGCAATTTCTGTGTTTCATCGTCAATAAGAAGGTCAGAGGGATACAGTTAACCTGAAGTGAAGCTTCGGAATCCATATCTAGTGTCACAGGAATGGTTCAAAGCATTGTCAATAAGAAGAGTCAGTCTTCTAGAACTTATGTCGGCATTGTGCATTTTCTATTTAACTCCGATGCAATTTCTGTGTTTCATCGTCAATAGGTCGGTCAGAGGGATACAGTAAACCAGAAGTGAAGCATCGGAATCTATAACTATTGTCACAGGAATGGTTCAAAACATAGACAGAAGGAAGAGGCAGTCTTCTTGTACTTAAGTCGGCATTGTGTCTTTTCTATTAAATTCTGATGCAATTTCTGTGTTTCATCGTCAATAAGAAGTTCCAAGGGATACAGTACACCTGAAGTGAAACATCGGACACTACAACTAGTGTCACAGGAATGGTTCAAAACATAGAGAATAAGAAGAGTCAGTCTTCTTGTACTTAAGTCGGCATTGTGCCTTTTCTATTTAATTCCGATGCAATTTCTGTGTTTCATCGTCAATAAGAAGGTCAGAGGGATACAGTTAACCTGAAGTGAAGCTTCGGAATCCATAACTAGTGTCACAGGAATGGTTCAAAACATAGCCAGTAAGAAGAGTCAGTCTTCTAGAACTTAAGTCGGCATTGTGCATTTTCTATTTAATTCCGATGCAAATTCTGTGTTTCATCGTCAATAAGACGGTCAGAGGGATACAGTAAACCTGAAGTGAAGCATCGGAATCTATAACTAGTATCACAGGGATGGTTCAAAACATAGACAGTAAGAAGAGTCAGTCTTCTTGTACTTAAGTCGGCATTGTGCCTTTTGTATTTAATTCCGATGCAAGTTCTGTGTTTCATTGTCAATAAGAAGGTCAGAGGCATACAGTAATCCTGAAGTGAAGCATCGGAATCTATAACTAGTGTTACAGGAATGGTTCAAAACATAGTCAGTAAGAAGAGTCCCGTCTTCTAGTACTTAAGTCATCATTGTGCATTTTCTATTTAATTCTCTTGCAATTTCTGTGTTTCAACGTTAATAGGATGGTCCAAGGGATACAGTAAACCTGGAGTGAAGCATCGGAATCTATAACTAATGTCACAGGAATGGTTCAAATCATAGACAGTAAGAAGAGTCAGCTTCTCTTACTTAAGTCGGCATTGTGCCCTTTGCATTTTATTCCGATGCAATTTCTGTGTTTCATCGTCAATAAGAAGGTCCATGGGATACAGTAAACCTGGAGTGAAGCATCGGAGTCTATAACTAGTGTCACAGGACTGGTACAAAAATAGACAGTAAGAAGAGTCAGTCTTCTTGTACTTAATTCGGCATTGTGCCTTTTGTATTTAATTCCGATGCTATTTCTGTGTTTCATCGTCAATAAGTCGGTCAGAGGGATACAGTAAACCTGAAGTGAAGCATCGGAATCTATAGCTAGTGTCACAGGAATGGTTCAAAGGCATAGTCAGTAAGAAGAGTCAGTCTTCTTGTCCTTAAGTCGGCATTGTGCATTTTGTATTTATTTCCGATGCAATTTCTGTGTTTCGTCGTCAATACGAAGGTCCAAGGGATACAGTAAACCTGGAGTGAAACATCGGAATCAATAACTAGTGTCACAGGAATGTTTCAAAACATAGAAAGTAAGAAGAGTCAGTCTTCTTGAACTTAAGTCGGCATTGTGCCTTTTGTATTTAATTCCGATGCTATTTCTGTGTTTCATCGTCAATAAGGCTAGAGGGATAGTGTAAACCTGAAGTGAAGCATCGGAATCCATAAGTAGTGTCATAGGA